>NW_009619977.1:0-25001 GCF_000690535.1 Cariama cristata
AAGTCTCTCTTCCTTTTCTCCTTTCCTTCTCCTCCTGGGAGGACAGAGCATCTGCCATCCGCCTTAAGTGCCAGCCCAGCCTTAAATGGTGACAACTGGACCCAAAGTCGGCTGGTGAACTGCTCCATGTCACAGCTAAAATGATTGTCCTATCCCTTTTTGTCAATTGAGGTTACATAGATGCTCTTCTGACATTTTCTAAGACTCATTTTCAAATTTGTAAACGGATTGGTCTTCCAATGGACGTCACGACTCAGCAGTTCAAAACTAGACCTATGCTTTGTGCAAGGGTAGCTTGACCTGCCCTCTGGGATGACCTTCACTACATTGCTTTACATTTATGCACCCTGTCTTTAAAGTGCAGCTGATTACATCACATCCATTTCTAAAAAGGGTAATAAGGAAGACCCTGGGAACTGCTGATAAGTCAGTCTCACCTCTGTGACCAGTACAATCATAGAGCAGATCCTCCAGGAAGTTATGTTGAAGCATGGGAGACAGGGAGGTGATTAGAGACAGCCAACATGTCCTCACCAAGGGCAAATCATGCCTGACTAATCTGATGGTCTTCTATGATGGAGTGACTGCATCAGTCAACAAAAGGAAAGCTACTGCTGTCATCTATTTGGACTTCTGTAAAACCTTTGATATGGTCCCCTACAGCATTCTTACCTTTAATTTGGAGAGAAATAGATTTGATGGTTAAAGAATTGCCTGTATGGCTACATCCAAAGAGTTACAGGCAATGGCTTAATGCCCAATAATAAGTGATGTCCCTCAAGGGTCCACATTGGGACCCATACTGTTGAGTACCTTCATCGATGACAGAGATTGATTGCAACTTCAGCAAGTTTGTGGATGACAAGCAGAGTTGCACAGTTGGTATGCTTGAGGGAAGGGATGAATTTGCTTTCTGGACTGCGAGTGCACATTGACAGCTCGTGTCCTATTTCTCATCCATCAGTAATGATAAGCTAAAGCCAAGTGATAATACTGAAAAATGCTGCATAAGCCTAGAATGATTCTGTATTAACAAAACGCCTCTGAATGTTCTTATACGCTATTGATTTTTGAAAACTTAAGTGCATGATTACCTGACTTAATATAGAGTGTCTAAATTAATGAGTAAAACCTTAAAAAATTTCACTGTTACAGGCTACCTGTCCACAGGCTGTGACACCTTCCACTTGCCTATAACAAAAAGGGCTTTTGAGGAAAGGTCTTTTTCTGTACTTTTTACATAGAGGACAAAATAATGGAAACCACAGCAGAACTGAGAGGAGTTTACTGAAAAAAAAACAAACAGTGTAGATAATTTACAGTAAAAAGAGAGAGAGAAAAATATTAGAAGAGTAAAAAAAACCCAACAGAACAAGAACAGGAAGCAACAGATAGAGAAAGGTAAGTAAGAGAGAGAGGTAAATAAAGAGAGAGTGTGAGAAAGCGATATGAAAAGAAGAGACAGTCGATCTCAGAATGTGTTTTAGTCAATCAGACCTAAGGTGATGCAGGAAAAAAATGTCAGGATGTATAAATATGCCCTTTTTATGTCTCCAAGTACATTCATAAATCAGACCTGATATGATCTGATCCAAATTCTCCAATCTGGGAATCATGAGTGTGGAGCATGTAGTCATGCTAGTCTGCCACAACCTGATTTAAGAACTGCAGTTTTACAATACAAACAAATTCCTCACATTAAGAAACAAGTCTCTTATTCTTCAAGAAGCATGCATTAGAGTGCTTTTACTAAGCATGCAATCTAGTAGTTTAATTCATTAATGATTTACATGCAGAAGTAATTTCTCGGAGTTTAACAGAATGCAACCTTATTTCTTCTCACAAGGATATGCTGTCATCTTGGTGCATGTGATATTTCCGTTGAACACACCTACAACCCCTTGCATCTACAGATATAATTTTGTATTTAAGGTACGTGAAATTTATCTACGTTGGGACAAGAATAAACATGAGACAAAGTGATTTTTTTTATTTCCCCTAGGTCCAAAGAGAGCTTAACTCACTAGCACAAATGTCAGGGTCTACAAGATGCGTGAATGAAGGCAAGGTGAATTCAATCTTTTGTCACACTGTCTTCTAATGTATTACTGATGTCTTATTAAATAAGTACTCTGGTGGAAAAAATGTTACAAAAACAATAGGATAAAAAAAGGAATGAAGTAGCATCTTTGTTCATTGAATTTGTAAACAACAGATAATTATTTCAAAAAAGTTTCGCCCTTAAATCGTGTTAAGAGCCATGTGAAAAATAATGGAAAGTGTTTCTATTTTTCAGTAAATATTTTGGAGGAAAATAATAGATTAAAAATCTCTATAAGGATTTGCAAGATGACTTCTAAGTTCTTAGAACATACTTTTGTTATGCTTTAGAAAAAAATCTGCTGACTTGGGGACAGAAACTTGTTTATTAGTGATGGATGTTGGATTGTCATTGTGATCAATTACTATGAAGAAATGAAGATTTATGTAAAATACCAAATATCATGAGATTCTTGATAAAAAGGGTGAGAATTAACAACAGTGGGTTCTTGAGGTATTGTCTGGTGCCAAAAAAGCCTGAATTAGCTCTTGCTGTTTTTTTCAGAGAAGCCTGATATGCCATGTTCAGAAGATAGAAAAAAGGGATAAATGTGTACTATGATTAATACAAGCCTTTGATATGTGCTGTTTCTGTGCAGTTATTGCTTATGTTGTGCATTTCTCCCCAGCAAGTAAAATTAATTACTAAAATGTCTGTAAAAACTCTTGCTTAGAAGACAAACAGTGTCCTTTTGCTTGGAAGAGTGATCCTGATAGAACAGCTCCTTGCTATAATGACTGACCAAAGTCTGAACATCGTGCAGACAACTTCATGCTTCTCTCCAGGGCTTGGTAGCTTTTTTGTCTTCATAGATGGGTTCTGGGAGATTTGCAAGCATCATGGGAAGCTTGCATGGGGCAGTGCTTTGAATACTTCAACATAGATAATGTTACTTGCTCTCTCCTTTATCCAAGTGGATGTTAATATCACTGAAGTGACAAAATTATTTAGTGCCTTAAAAAAACCAAAGCAGCTCATTTTAGTTGCATCTGATATTTATGATAATGCCAAAGTATTCATTGTGGTGTAGGTACTTTTCGTCATGTAGAATAAGGCATAGTACTTGCAATAAACATTGTGAAGTCTGAGGCAGCATATTCACAATCAGTATTAAAAGCTCTTGTGTAGAGGTAGCAACAGGTTTTGATCCTGTCCGGATTTCAATATCCTGAAAAGACTTATGGTGCCACAGAAAAAAGAAAACTTGAATCATTTGTGTAGGCAAGGATTTTCTTCTGAAGTATTACACACTGTCAAGCATGCATTTGGTTGCTTTCTGTATTATTGCATGTGTTGTTCTCCCAAATGAAAGGGAAATTTGATGATGGAAGGATTTCATGTACAAATCTGTCTGACCCAATTGGCATATTACCTTTGAATTTGCCAAGTAGATTATGACTTTTTATTACTGTGTATTAAAAATAGGGACACATCAGGTCTTTTATGAACTATTAAAATGTGCACTTTTTTGACCAACACTGCAAGTATCTGCATAGCCATCAACTAGTGCTGTGTGGAATGGAGATTTCAGAAGACCACAGTGTCAACATACTGTTCTTGCTGTTGACTTTTTTAAAGTGTCTAACTTTGGCAAAGGATGTTAGATACAAAATATTCAGCCAAATAAAAGATATGTATCATGTTTTTACTGTAAGTTTTAGCATTTATCCTGCTGCCTTTTCCTCAGTAGTAGAGCATCTTTCATGATCTAGTCTAGTAAAAATGAGATTTGCTTATAGTCAAGAGCTCTTGTCAGATGGTCCTCAGAATCATAATTGCCCTTGCCTTAAACCTCACCAAGTATAGCAGGAATTTTGGCCATAGATCCTCCTCAAATGTCCTGTGCCTTTAGAAATTATCCTCAAGACAGCTGACAAGCAGACTAAAAAGTTCAAAATTTTTCTTCTGTTGTTTTTTATACTTACTGGACTACATGGAAGTAAGTATATATGGTGCAAGGAAATGTTAAATTCACAACACTTCATCTTTAACTGAGAAGAAAATATTGAAGATAAGAACAAGCATAAATTAATTTGAAAGCACTCTAAAAGCACAAGTACAGCAAGTTGGAAAGAATTCTTAATGTTTTAGATTAGACTGGACGATGTAATGTGACAGTCAATCACAGCACTACACAATTCTAAATAAGAAAAACCATATATGCTAGTTTTACTCCTAATCCTACACACTGCAGTGCAGTCAGCAGCACATTGTTAAGTCAATGTGTTGCTAATTCATTGCCTGATGAAGTGCTGGATGGTTTCTGATCTCTACTAAGTTTCTAATGAGCAGGGTTGTTATCAGAAAAGGAAAATGGAACCAGTGAATAATAGTCATTATATCTGCAGTGGTGGATCAGAAATGCCCACACAACTGCTTTCCTCTAAGGTGAAGAGCTGGTTTGTGTTATAGTGAGATACTTCTTTGAAAAGACATGGTCGTTCATCACAGTGTGCGCAGCTATCCCGTCCCCAAGAAGTTATTGTTCTTTGGAGGTCTTCCAATGCCAGAGTGAATGAAAACCACTCAATAGGATAGACTAATTGTGCACGGTTTTCTAAAACCATCTGTCTGCTTGATAGCAGCAAGGCTGAATCATACCTTTTGTACTCCTCTTTGTGAATGGTGACAGTGTCACTGTTTATGGCATGAACAAGAGGCAGCCCTAACGTCCATTTCATTGCAGCTTGGGTTGTAAATCATTTATACTTCTTTATTAATCTATATAACAGAATATATGTAGTGTTCCTTCAGTAAACATGTTAGTCAGCAAATTCTTCAGTCAATTGTCAAATTATTCAATGGATTTTTGGTGTATACTCAATTAGTTTAAATGATAATTGAACTACAAAAAAAAATTTAAAAAAACCCACTGCATGCGGAATTCTATTGGTGCATTAGTAGAAATAATAATTAAAGCACATGATTTTTAAAATATGATTTCTTTTTAGTTCTTTGGGAAATAAAAATGTCTTCAGTGGAAAAATTGAAAAATTCTGCATCAGTTCAAAATTGAAACAGAAAAAACTCAATATTTAAAAGTGTAACATTTTTATAATGGAAATGGGAGATTTCTGTGATCCATCAACATGCAAGAATGATAGATTTAAAAATATCTTATTTTGAATTTTCATTTAATAAAAAAATTTCCATTTAGGATTGACGTTTAACATTACCATTAAAAACAGAAAAGGTTTCACTTTAAAATTTTAGTTCTCCATGAGCCTTCTGTTTTAATTCTCACATAAGAAATCTTTGCTTCAGGATGTGGGGGTGAAAGAGGATAAAACCTCATTTTTCATAATTTTTAGAAAGTTTGAAGTGATCATATCCTTCTTTTAAAATATATGGGCTAAAATATTGTACCTCAAGATAACTTACTTTAAAGAATCTTGTTAGATTCTACCCACTAATTTTTAAATAGTGCTTTGGGCAAATATGTCATACTTTTTCCATGTATTTCATTTAGAGCAACTGCAGTGACTCAATAACAACCAATTGAATTTAATAAAACATGGCTTATTTTGTGGAACTTGAGGAGGCTTCTGGACTGCATATCAGTTCAATAATTATTTTTTTCTCATGCTCAGAAAGATTTTTTCTTCTTTTATCATATCTCTCATGAGTGTTGGGGATGCATGAGTCTCATGACTTCAAGAGAGAATCCATCTTCACCTGCTCCAACAATTCAAAATTGGCCTCACTTCAACATAAATTTTCTAGAAAAAGCTTTCAAAGGTTAGATCTTGCTGGAAAAGAATAACCTTCTATGAACACATGGAAATTGGTAGTAATTCTTAGGGATCAATACCGTAAGATTTTAGAATGTTTCATTATTAAGGCTTTTTAAATGTTTTGAAGCAACAGCAGATCACCAGCCAGATTACTGTGAATATTTCACTGTGCATTTTAGGGTAGGACTTTGAACTTGCCATTGACTGAATCTACTTTTCTTTTCAGTGGAACATAGAAATCACAGTGCTATCAGCTACAAGCAGAATGAGGCCAGCACTGAGCCATTCTGAGCAGCTGATCCTCTGTCTCATGCTGTTTACACAGCAGGTGTGGGATGAGTGGTCTGCCATTTCTCACCTTCCTTTCATCTTCCTGATATTTCTTTTAATCTAAACACTTTTGCATGCACCAGTACTGAGAACAGGCACTTTTATAACATTACGAGGTATAACTGAACGATATTAGAATTAATTACCACAAAGTTTTCTCCCCACCTCCCCAGTTTGATTCATGTTTGGATCTTGTAAGCAGCAGGACCCAAGTTATCAATCTGTCAAGAGGAAAATATGTAGCCTGATCATAAATTATAGGGTAAAGCTCAAGGCAGCCAACACTGGAACAAGGCTTATGATACTATATTTTAGAAGTACTTTAATTTCTTCTAGAATAAAGAACTATTGAGAACTTTAGCCCTTTGAAGTAGAATTTCTGCTAAGCATAATTTTGTTTCATGAAACAATTCTTAGCAATAAACACATTTAATGTTTGGCATACTAAATACATGTGGGGTTTTTTTTTCTTTTTTTTTTCTTCATTGTATGGATTTCATATCCTTACATTACTCAGAATTTTTTTCATCTGAGAGATTTCACCATGGACAAACAGAAAAAAAAAAAAAAAAAAAAAAAAAAAACAAAAAGAAACTGCCACAAAGAGTTAGATTTGGGTTTAATGAGTTTAACAGAAGAACCTGCCTTAAGGATTACTTGGTATTATGTTTGATTTTTAACCAACAGAAAACTTTCACCAGTAGAGAAGTCTGAGATTTAACTGTAGAGGATGAAAAAAAACCTCTATTAATTTTGCTTCAGGAAATCAGTGATTCAAGTTTCAATCCTTTTTAGGGGCATCTTTATTCTTTATCTCCCTCTCTGGCCTCAGAAATAAACTCCCCATATACTTTGTCATATGATTTACAGGTTGTTAGTTTGAAACACAGGGACAGTAAGTCAATAGTCTCTCTCTGAAAATCCTGCTGAGAGTTAGGATTGTCTAATATGAGATGTGCAATCAGAGTCAAATCTGCTGTCAAGGAGTTGTGTTCTCTACTTTGTGTAGAAACACCAGCTGGAATAATTTCTCCAGATTGTTCTGAGGGCTTGTCACTGAAAGGTGCAAGGGAATTTGGATGGTGTTCCGGCAAGTTGTCAAGGGCATAAGAGTATGACCTTGGTAAAACTTCATTTTTAGTTTCATTGCAGAGGCTGGTTGAGTTGATCTTAAAAAGAATAGGAAAGAACAGCATGGTATTCTTGTATGCTCAATGTTTGTATGACAATATTTACTGTAAATGACTTTTTATAAAAATATACTATTCCAATTGAAAACAGAAGCTTAATATTGGCTTCATGTTTAAGGTTTTGGTCCTTTTTTGGTAAAAGAAGATACAGAATCTCTTGCCCTACTTCCACTTCGTTGACTATATTGTTACCTATCGCAAATTCTTTTCCGAGTAAACCCCTATGTCTCCTGAAACATACAGCAGGGGAAAATTCAAATAAAACTAAAATTAATGTTATGATACTTTTTCAAAAAATCAACTTTTGACTTCTTGCTTTTCTTTGGTGCCCAAACTGAAATACATTTAATGAAGTGAGTAACTTCATCCTTTCTGAGAATACAGCTAAATTAGTATGCCATAAGTTTCTGAAGATGATTTCTGAAGATGTAGAGCATTTTATTTTTTTTATCTTTTTTTATCTCTCTTGGGAAGATTTCGGGACTTTGAAGAGCTTCAACACAGGAAACTAAATGACTAAGAACAGCTTATTCATTCTTGTTCTTTTTATACGGGGGATTTGCTTGTATAGAAGAGAATAATGTACAGGTTTTCAAATGCAGTGAGGTAGCTGTGGGCTTTAAAGTGGTTTAGTTTTGAAAAAAAAATCATGCAGACTTAGAAAAATGGAGAAGAAATGAGGTATGACTGCAAGCAATATTTGTTCTTCTCTGTGGGAAAAAATATCAACAGGGTTTTTTTGGTGAAAAATGTGATAGACTTGACCTGTCAAAATTTTGCGTCACTTTTGAAGAAGGTGGTGTATGAGAAGGAATGACAGAGAACTCACAAGCTCATGCTACTAGCAGCACTAACTGTACTGTATCTTTTATTTCTTGCCAAAGAGAGTGAATATTTTCAGGAAAGATATTGCTCATTCCAGTAGGAAAGTATCAATAACAAAGCCTAACAATGCAAGTTACTGACATAAGAGAAGTCCCAGTTTGTCAGATAAAAATGGACCTTGGTGCCCAGAGTAAGTAGCAAGGCACAGGAAAGGATAACTCCTCTCTCCCCAGGAGTACAATGCTGTTCTATGTATGAAAATAATGTCATACGAGGTCTCATAGAAATAAAAATAGTAGGCCTCAAACTCAGCATGCAAAATTTGTTAGGAGTTAAAATATTTCTTTTATGAGAAGATCTGAAGTCATTAGCCCAGTGTCTGTTGGCTGTAGTTTTATGGATCAGAGAACCTTGGAGACGGGGTCAGTTATGTATTCCTGAGGGCCTTAGCTCTCTTCCCCACTTGAAAATCTTTGCATGAGATGTCTAAACTAAAGTTTTATGAGTAAGCCCTTCAGCAAACTTATTTTGAAGAAGTTTGTTGTGAATAAATAATTAATGGATGTGATCCCCCTGATTAAAATGAATAATCCTTTGGAAATCCTGGTTACACCTTTGTCATGTTACTGTAACAAAGATTTGGAAAGTCAGCTCAACATGACAGTGTAATAGGAGATGATAATCATCAGTTGTTTCTTTTTGATTTGCTTTATAGCATGCATTGTAACACTATTTTCAAGTCATTCCAGTAGCCCCATGCCTAATCTGTAATTACAGGCCTGAGCCGATTGTACTTCAGTGAATTGACTGCCTCTCATAACAACTGAATTAGGATAAATAAAGATTAAAAAGCACTTTGTATTCCCAAAAAGGCTTTAAAAAGTTTTATGGAATTAGTAAGATTCTTAGAGAGATTTTAGTAAAACTAGAGTGGACATATTTATCTGAATCCAAGTTGTTTTGCCAACCTCATCACTGGGAGATGCCAAAGGTAAATCTAGCCTTTATAGATCAAAAGCAGTGATGAGTCCTGCGACAGTTTTCTCTGGATTGAAGTCCATGATTTATCTCTCTGCTTTGATATTAGTGAGCTAGCAAAGAGTTTGATCCCTCATAATCAATGATTCTTTGGCAGCTACTGAAGTGAGCTGCACTGGCTCACTGGTTCCTAAGCCAAATGGGAGTTCATGTGGTCATTTATTTACCGTTTGCTGAAGGGAACATTTTAATCAATGATCTCATCGAATTTTTGATATTTCATTGGCTCATGACAGTTTTTCTGTTAGTTTCTGGATTTAAAATTCTTTATTTGTTTTCAACACTGTACAAATTAAGTGAATAAATAAGGTTTGAGTAATTTAAAAGGTATGAAAGTGAGGTCTACGAAAGAACAGCTGAGTTTTAGCTCTAGATTTTCAACATAAAAATACATTTTTTTGAAGTCAAGTCTCAGAATTGTTTAAATGTAAGAAAAGAGGCAATTCTGGTGATTGCATGCAGAGTTGGTACTGAGGTTGATACATCTCTGGAAAGGCAACATGATTTAGAAGTTTTTCCATGCCTCTTGGCATTTCCAACCTTGTCAATGAAACCAGAATTGACGGCTACTGGGAAAGTTGAGCCTCAGAGAGGTAGAAAATCTTACCGAAACCCACAGTTCTGGTCAGTTTCAGAGAATTAATCTGTCTGTTCCAAGTCCAATGTCTTATGAGAACATGCCTCCTCTTATTGCTAATCCTGATCTTTGAGATTCGAGTGTAAGTGAAGCCCAAAGCAAAGAGTTGTCTGGTAAAGTCAGTTTGTCCATATCTCTAGAAATGGCTCACCTGACAGACTCAACTGCATTATCATGAAGCTGTGGTAATTAATAATGTGCTTCTAGATGAGAAGCCTCCTCTCTGTTCTATGATACTCTCTGATGTTATAGTTTAACAGAATAAATCCTTGATTTTTGTCTCCTTAGCAGCTTTGCCTTTTAAATTAATTGCCCTGTGGAATTCTCTACTTGTTAATGTTGAGTAGAGCTTCTCTCTTATGAAATAGCAGAGTACTGATCTGAAGAAAATGAATGATATGAAGCATGAAACAGAACTTAACAAATTGTCTTTATTGCACCTTGAAATTTTGCTCTGTATGTTTCATTTCAATTTATGCGTTGGTTTGTGACCTTTAGCCCCCACTGGGAGAAGCATATGTAACGTTCCTGAGCTGTTTAGTTTGCATTTGAAACTCCAGTTTTACTGAAAGATGTGTAAAATCCCAGTAGCCACATGATTCCATGGTGAACACACAGCTGATAATACTGAAAAGCTGAAGGTATTCAAGCAAGTGTTGGCATTTATTTGTGCTTGCAGCTTTCCCTCTGGATGCAGCTCTTTGTGATGTGGTAATATATTTTAGGTTTGTGTTCATAGAGATCATATTTGCATTTCTTGAAATCATACCTTCTAGATAAAGAGGATTTTTCAAGCAGCTGCAATGGAAGAAGAAAACCAAAAGGTTCTTGGGTAGAGGTGCCTTTATTACCAAATGATATAATTCAGGGGAGAAATTAATCAGAAGACCTGACTTTTATTCTGGATCTGTTTAAAACAAAGCAAAGAAAATACTTTTTCCTTTCCCTTCTCTTACATTCCTCACCTCTTGGATCTGTCTGGGTGAAATCTTTCCACCTTTAGATTACTTGAGAATAGCCAATGGCACCAGGAATAGTTAGCACTCAACTCATGTCCTCCTTTCCTCTTTGTTTCCATATTTCACCACCCTTTTCCAAAGTAGGAATACTTCCATTTTGTACTAGCCATTTCCCTGATCTCCTCCAGCACCCCCTACATATTCTCAAAGCATGAACCAAAATGTTGGTCAGTTCAGGATCAAATGCAATTTTGGACCACCTGATTTAGTTTAAATTTTTTTTTGTTATCTTTAGAAAGGCCTGTTCTAAAAAGAAACACAGTCTCAATTATATTTATGAAAAGTAAAAGTGATGATGTACACATGCTGGTGTCACTTGGAGAAAAATGTGTAGTGTATTTCAGCAGAGTATTTGGTTCCAAACTGAGTAAAAACATTCCCAGTTTGGAACACAAACTATTTGCTCTTCTACCAAGCTCATTTGTTCTTCCAGGATTATGTTACCTGACTACTGTGCTGTTGGTTTAGTTCCTTTTTCCTGTTACTTTAGCTGCATCTTGAAAAGAATATGAGAGGAAATTTAAATAATAAGAGAAGATCATTTCATAACAACTGCAATCAGACATCATTTGAAACTTGGGAGCTCTTTTCAGATTTCTGAATAAAAACAAACCACCAAATAACCACCACCATGAATCAATTCCAAACATGAATGGAAAGAAATTAAGAGCCAGAATAACATAGCTTTCATATGACATGAACTTTAATTACATATATTTCTCTGAAAGGAAGGTAGTGTGTAATACCTTTTCTTCAGTGTGAATGGAAATAAGGACTGTTATCTGTTGCATATACAGCACTTCAGAGAACTTCAGACTTTGGAGAGCTTTATAAGCAGTACATGTATTATGTATGTATGTTAGCTGGTGCTTTATCTAAGCCTATCCTTGAGGATTTGAGCAGTTTCATATCTGTTGTTCATACGTTTTGGTTGTACTTCAGTAACTGGGGTGGAGGAGGACAGCACACATACTCATAGAATCATAGAATGTTTTGTTTGTAAGGGACCTTAAAGCCCATCCAGTTCCAACCCCCGTGCCATGGGCAGGGACACCTTCCACCAGACCAGGTTGCTCAAAGCCCCATCCAACCTGGCCTTGAACATTTCCAGGGGTGGAATATACTCAAGAAATAACAGCTTGCTCTACTCAGTTAGACCATACTCAGTGAGAACAGCTGTTTCTCACAGCCTTTTCCTTCCTGACAGATCACAGAACAGACTTTCTTTTGCTATCTAAAAAAAGCTTTCTAGCAGCTGTACTTAGAGGAACTTAACTTTTCTTACCATTTGTGAAAATTTCTGTATATTGAGATATTTCATCTGACACACCTAAAACCCTCCATTATATTATACATTGTGTAAAAAGATTTCCTTGTAAAGAGAACGGAAACCAGTCTGGTTATCTGTCTCTTACTTACAAAATCATACTGTATTTTAAAGTACCCAAAACATCCATGATACCTGTGTGAAGATGCACATTACCTGATCGATTCCATGTCTGTAGGAATCTACAGAAGGTTATTTAAAAGCTGTGATGCATTACTCTGTCTCTTTTTATGATCAAGGACATGCTGGATCTGATTTCATCGCATGGTGTTGCTGAAGCACTGCCATGGGACTGCAGCAGTAATTGCTGAGTGGTGTTTTAAAGTGTGAATATGCTTTGGAACCTTCCATTGCAGTTTGTTCTTTGATTTATAAAGGTCAAATAGTGACTGCATAGATCAAAATTTGACTTGTTTTCAATAAGGGTCTAGCTTAGTCCATCAATAGGTTACCACCTTTTAGACCGCGGTCCCAAAAGCCCTTGGAAAAGTGTTCTTCTGTTGCCTTCTCACATCCCTATTTGAGGACAGTTAAAAACCATATCATAGTTCTTCTTTCTCTGTAACAAAACAGGAAACATTTAGATATATTTTTATTCTGGAACACCAGATTGATTAGATTAAATCTCCAACTCTGAAGGCTATTTGTATTAACTGGCTTTGTTAGAGTTGTCCAGAGCATCCTATAACTTATTGAGTTACATAATACTTCCTGAAGCACAAGCCATGATCATAAACCACTCACTGAATATTTCTTTCCTTTCAAATCATATTCTACGCATTTTTTCCTGCTTGGTAGCCTCAAAGTGCTCTTGTCTTCTGTTCCTGGTTTTACAACTGAACAAATTCATCGCCTGGTCATACAATGTCAGCTTTCTTTTATGTAGTTGGAAGAAAGTTATAAGACTTTAGAAAAAGAATAATTTACATGATAATCAAATAATTTTTTATGAAACTTCCAGGAATGTGTAAGAGTTGGTTCCTCTGAATTAAAGTAAGTTAAAAATTCGGGATAGGAAACTATAGTGTTGGGGTTTTTTTCTTTATTTACTCAGTTATTCTGCCAAATAAGCTTGCCTTTTCTGTAATGACCAATGCAGAGAATGAAACAGGGCAATCTGAATTAATTTCTAAGTATTTTTAGACCATGAACACATCCTCCCAACCTTCTTACTTTTTCCTTACCTATATAATAGATAATATTGGTATAATTTTCTGACTTTGGTCAAAAGCTGTATTAAATCCAGGCAATAGTGCTTCATTGTTAGGGAGAATAGTATAAGAAATCCCAGCCAAGTTTATGCTCTCATTGTGTTTGGTGTGACATAAATAAATAACAGACATAAAACTCCTATATATTCATTTCTTTTGGAAGCCAAACAATTTGTTTTTAAGAAGAAGTTCTAATCATTCAGTGGACCTGGAATAGCTTTCACCTACATACCTGAGTGTCATTATTTCCCGCTCCAACATTTCAGGGATGATGATCTTAAAATCACTAGTCTACGAACTAGTTATGGAAGAGGAGCCAGAAGCTTGCTTACTGCAAAATGCATCTGTCCTTCTCATATGTGGAAAGTGTTTAGTATGGCTCCTGTCTTCAAGAGTATCCCCTGAGGTTCAGTATCAGTTAAAACTTGCAGTCACCTTGGTGTCTTGAACTTGTGAATCCAAGACGGGTTTTATATTCTAAATCCCTAAAAGAGAATTCTTTGAAGTACCTACTCAACTACCAGTTAAACATGGAGGTACCTGAAGTCCCACTTTTAGAGCTGAATTTCCTGTAGATACTGAAATACATACTTTAGCACATCAGCAGATGCATCTTGTTTCTTGGAGGGCTTGAGTAGGTTAGCAGCTATCTCTTGATATGTACTGTTGAGATTCAGAAAGTAGGTGTCTATTCTGTCTATCTGTTTTGTCTGAGGGATTTGATCCTGTCAGCTTTTCTAATGCACAGCTACTGCTTTGGGCTCTGTATAAAGAATTGGTTGCTGTAGGTACTTTTCTTCAAATTGCAGAGGACTTTCATATCGCAGGGCAACGGAAGGTCACAGTGCCTCTTTTTCTAGACGGGGTGCCGAGAACATCACATACCAGCTTAGTAGGTGCTAGGCAGCTGTTTGTGGAGCTGTGACACAAAATTAGTTAGTCCTGGCACATGGAAATAACTATACCACATTCAGTGTGTTGTATAGATGTACCAGTCCACTTGGGATCAGTTTCTAAATCTCTGAAATGTAGAAGTCCATGTAGATGGACTTTTCTTGCATCAGGCTGCCATCATCGACAGAGGGTCACAGAGTTTGGGTATTGCTCAGGGTAGGCACTTGTGTCCCCAGTTTTGATTTTGTGGGAATGCTACCATGGCCATTAGGATCTGAGAAAAATGAAAAAAGAAGAAAAAAAAAAAGCATTGCTTCTGAGACTTACTGTCAAATTCAGTGGACTGAGATGCACTGCACATAGAGTGAGGTATTTTAAAGGAGAACTGAGACCTTCAGCATGGTTTTACCCTGTATTTTTGTTGGGCCAATTTTGAAAGTTCAAACTCTGGGATGCAGTTTACAAGCAATAAAATTCAGTCCTCTCAATCTCAGATGAGCTCTTTGAAAATGTAATCTTTAACCTAGGAGGCTCCAGCCCTTCATATCTGCTGTGTTGTAGAGCACTGGTTATGAGGGGGCTACTTTAACAAACACTACTCAGCAGGGATGTACAGAATGCTGATCTGATAGGGGTGGTGCTGGGGAAAAATAAGGATTCACGGTGTGGGAATGCCAGGTGCTAGGCGGGAAAATAGGAAACCTGACATTTTTTTAGCCCCTCTTGCTTTTTCCCTAGGAAATCCCTGGCTGATCATGATTTCATTTACTTCCACTTCCATCAGAAATATTTGGTCTATTAGCTGATTTTACATTGACATGCCTTTAAAAATTAGTTATTTGAATATTTGCTGCTAAGTAGCCTATGCAATACTGACAGGAGAGAACTAATTTCTGACTATTGCTTTAGATGCAGTGCATATTTTTTAAAAAAACATAATACACTGTTGAAAGCAGAGAGATTTTTAAACTGAATGAGACTAATATTAATGGATGCAGTATTTAACTCGACATTTTGTATATGTCTGTTTCTGTTTTTAAAGAATCCCATTTCAATCAGTTACTTAAAAGGTCATGTTTAATGTCACATCAAAACTCTTCCAGAGAGATTTATTTTTGTTCTGGTGCTGGTAATGTTAAGTAAATATCCAGGGTTCTGGTCACTGTCTTCAGTTCATTCTCTGTTTAAACATTACATTCAAGCTTATTAATATATTTCAATCTTGTTTGACAGTTTTATGTTATAAGGGACCAATGCAGTTCTCTTATCACTGAAAAAGCACTGATATGAACAGGCTTCAGTAATATGTGTGAAGTGTGCATACCTTAGTAGTAGTGCAGTAGTAGTCACAGAGATTGGAGACAGATGGCAAGATTGCCACAGATGCATTGGTAAATCTGTCATTCAGTTATTTCTAACTTTCAGTGAGAATTAGTAATTAGATCTTTGAGATCTCTCTCAAAATCCTAGGCATGTGATTTTGCCTAGCTATTCCTCCCCTAGAAACCAGAGCTAACTTTGCTTTCAAATCTTGTGGCTTTGGCTTTTTCATGTAAGTAACACTACTGCTCTTTTGATTGTTCCATTGATCTTAAAGATACAAAAAGCAGTAATTGATATGTTGAAATCTCTAACCACTGAAATCGTGAGTAACATTTATTCTTCTTCAGGATGGAGGTAGGAAGGCTTGTGTAAATGAGTAACCAAAGGAAATGAAAGCACAAAATAAAAAGCAACATATTCTAACACTGTTCTAACCAGTGAAATCAGACTAACAAATGACGTTTTTAAACACAGAAAATGTAGATAAAAGAAAACTAGGGCAAAGAAGACGCAGATAAGACAGCTCATGCACTGAACTTCAGTTTAAATTAATTGGAAAAGATCATGAAGTTTGTCAAGTTAAATCCAAGCAGGACCTAGCAGATGGCATAAAATAGCTTGGGAAGTAGCTTGTGAAACGTTAAAATTTCTACTATATTTTTTTTTTAACACATTCATCCAAGAAAACATCGGTACTCTGTTTGTAGGTTAGATAGGTGACTGATGAACAAAGGGAGGACTAAAAGAAAATAAAGCCATGTTAAAGCAGAAATTATTTTTGTCAGTGTTTGTTAGGAAGGGTTCTACATCAGTCTTTTTATAAAGGCCTGAGACATTGCCTCAAGAGAGGCCTGAGTCAGAGACATTGCCTCAAAGTGAAGTGTCAATGTATGACACATTAGAAAAATTTGCTAAAATAGGTAGTAACTAGTTGCCAGATTCAGCTTGTATTTACTGAAAACTGGAAGGAGCATTTACCAAATTATTAACGGTGAAATGAAACCTATTGTTCTAATCAACTTGTGTCCAGGAAAATAGAAAGCAGAAAATGCACTGAAGTTTTAAAGAAGGGATCCAAAGAGATTTAGAGTGTTATGGACCAAGTCTGACTTCCATCATTGGTGGCTGATATGACGAAATGATGATAAGGGATAGAACAGAAAATTCTGTCAATATATTTAGCAGCTGAAGAATCAGTGAGGCCTTTTCAGAGGGAATGATGCCTCTCAAATCTGAGCGGCTTTTCTTGAAAAGAATCAGTAAACACTGGGACAGGGCCATGGTGTTATGTACTTAGGTTTCCAAGCATTTGAAATGAATGTCCCTCACTAAGCATTTTTGAAGACTAAGTATTCTTAGAGAATAGGTGTCATCTTCTGGATTAATCGTTACTAAAAAGATATGAAAGAAAGGGTTGATTCTACATCAGATAGATCACAGAATCATAGAACGGTTTGGGTTGGAAAGGACCTTAAAATCATCTAGTTCCAAACCCCAAATATGCAGTTGTATCCTGTAGAGATTTTGCTATTCATTGTATTCATAAGTGATCCGCAAAGCAAGGTAAGTACTGTGATGACAAAGTTAATTCATAGTTATTCAAACTTAAACTGACTGTGAAGATGAAATGACAAATGAATTTCAGTACCGACAAATGCAAAGTGATGTATACAGAACACAGTTTCAGGAGTACATGTGCATAGTAGGGTGCTCTAACTGATCTGCTCAGAAAAGAGATCACAGAGCTTGTTATCTAGGATCTTCTAAAATCTCATCTCTCTATTTATCACTGTTCAGAGCAACAAATAGAATGTTAGGGATTTGGGGGAAAAATTAAGGGAAAAGTAAGAAACATTGTGTCACTTCAATTTGTTGTGCCTACCTCATGACAGCATGATATTTTCTTTGCCTTATCTAAGAAAGGATTTCATAGAGCTAGGAAAAGTACAAGGAAGAACAAGGGTGACCAAAGATATGAAGCAGACTTTGTATGAGAACTGATTAAATAGACTTGTTCTCATCCGCTTGGAAAAATGAAAGCTGAAGAAGGGTATTACAAGACATATATAAAAACATGTGGTGTTTGAAAGGCAAATAGGGATCTTTGTTTGCTCTTCTTCTGTAAAAGGCAGCAGATTTCCAGTATATACAGTGAATCCCTTTCTTACACAGTGCAAAATTAAACCATGGAATTTTATGCTGCAGGGAGTTTTTTATCCATTTCATCTCAAACATAATAAAAATGTGATTTTACGTACTAGTGGGAAAAATCGTCATGGCTGGCATTAAAAATTATTTTGAAACCACCTAAGATACAGCCTCTGAAAATACATAGCATGCAGTTAGTTGGCTGTTGAGAGGATGTATGCAGTTGAAGCATTATTCTATACTTCCCGTGTTCTTGTATGCTGTCCTTAGCAATGTGGTGTCTGCCGACAGCTCTGCTCCATCCCAGCACAGTCCTCCTTTTGTTCTAAAAGTTTGATTAAATTATTACTAATTATAAAAATTTTGATTCTTATGTCATTATTGCTGGAAGAGTGAAAATTTTACAACCGGCAATGTTCTGAAAGTAAAAGCAGCTCTGCAGTATGTTGCTTTGTCTCAGGACAGCCACACCTATCCCCTAATATAACTGAAAAACCTCTGTTTCTGGGCAGATTCAAAAGTCCTGGCATGACTTTTTATTTCATGGAACTTATTTACAGCATACAGGAAGAGTCATAATGAGGATATTAGTAAGCATGTGGACAAAATATATTTGTGTTTTCAAAAAGCCTTTGACAAGTTTCCATGCCAAAGCTCAGTAAAGGAACAACGTTGCCATGGGACTGGAGGAAAGGTTCATTTGTAGACTGAAAGATGGTTAAAGGATAGGAAGTGAAGTTTATTGATGACATGGTGGGTTTAGTGTCATTGGCCTTTGTGATTTTTGAAAGTAATTTTGAGGGATTACTTGTCCTGGATTCAGATTGGTACTGCTACTTCCAGTCCCTCTGGGATCTATAGGGAAGATGAGGGTAAGCACAGCACAATGATTTTACCTCACAATTGAAACAGGCAATGTAGAGCTTTTCTAATTTTCCCTGCCCAGTCTGAGGGACAAGCAAGTGAGTGAAAGCATTTGTATTTACTGCTAATCCAAATAATTTAAATAGACTCTGCTCATTTACCAACAGAGAACCCTATTCCATCTTCTTTTTCAGAAGGAAGAGCTGTCCCAGCACAGGTTGTGATACATCCTTGTTCCTGTTGTGTAGGATAAAAGAGGGCTTTTGACACTTGAGCCCCAGTCTGCAGTGTAACATAAAACTTGGGCTTTTAAGTCATCCTTTCTTATTTATTTGAACACTAAGTGGTGGTGAGTAATTCTCAGAATGGTAAGAATGTCATTCTTTCTTGAGATTTTCCAGTTTGCCAAGAAATTCTGGTTTGTCATCTTTCCCAGTGCACTTTGCTAAGAAACAACTGAAATATTCAGCTAGGTATCAGTTCAAACTCCAGCTAATTTGTTTGCAAATACATAGAAAGTGTTAGAAAGCTTCTTTTAGAGACATTACCTACAGCATCATCCTTTGCTAAACTTGCTTGACATTTTTCATTTTAAGACTCAGTTTTCACTCACTTAAACCTGGAATCGTTTAACTGTGGTCTGAACTTTCCCTTACTGGATATGTGCCTGAGGCTGGATGCTTCGATTACTGGGAATATGGTTGAGTCAAAATTCATTATATTGCTCATGTTAAAAAGCATGCAAGCAAGTTTGCAGGCTTTTCACTGTGAACAGCGACAGTTTAGAACAAACAATTTGCAATATTATATTTTCACAGAATTATTCCCATGTTGTTTCTTCATATAGTTATCATGGTATAAAAGAACACACAATAAACATCATGTAATTAGAGATGCATGAGGGACCTGAAGCAAAATTGCCTGGACTACTTTATTGTGTCATTTTCCAATTGTGAAGTTACTTGGCCACTGTAACTTTAAAAAAAAAATCAAGACTTTCAAAAAAACACTTCTGTGTAAAAGTGAAAAAAAGCAGTCCTGGGCTTTTGGTTCAAAATAAGGAGTAGAAAGTCTACAAGTGAAATAGTAAATTGCTGTGATCAGACCCCAGAGTCATCGCATCATTAAACTCAGTTGAATTTTCATCTTCTAAAATTGTTCTTTCTTTTTGTGTAAAGTCAATGTGAAAGGACTGGATCATAAAGCAGAGACTGTCCTTTTTTTTTTTTTTTTTTTTTTTTTTTTTTTTTTTGTGAGAGGAACTGTATATTTAGGACTAGACTGTGCTATTTTCATGCAGCATAGCATGTTTTCAAAGTTTAAGAATCAGAGCATTTTTATTTTTAATCAGGGTAGTAAAGCATCTGGAGAAAGTGCATGCAGTCCAGGCAAGCACTTTTTAAATTGGAAGGTAGTAAATGTAGTAAATGTTTGTGATCGTCTGCATGGCAGGATTTCTGAGGACAAAATATCAGGGTTATTCTAACAGCAAGTTTATCCTATCCCTCAAAAATGAGGTATTTCAGGAGGTTACCTAGTTTGCACAAAACAGACCTCTTTATTCCTAAATTTCTCATGCCTTTTATCATGATCAACAAAAGCACTGTTCAGCTGTGTCTTGCCTAATGGTTAAGATACATACAATGCCCATTTTGTTCAAATGAATGGCAGCAACCTTTATCCCGAACAAACAGCTAGGCCACCAGGGGAAATGCAGCATTGTCTCTGCAGTTCCTCTGTGTTAACTCCTCATCGGTTATGGCTAAGCAACAATCATGTTCTCCTCCCCTCCATTTTGCCAACTCCAGTTCCAGTCTCTGTAAGTGATCACTGTTCATTAAGTTTTTGTACATATAAGATGATATTTTGAGAGTTGCTAGTAAGATCCTCAAGTGATGGGATCTGGCCAAATTTCCTATACTGCTTTGCTCAAAGTATGTTCCCCCACGATAGCATTGTGTGAAATGGCTCTGTATTGGATAGTAATTCCACATTTAGAACGCAAACTTCTTTTTCTAAGTTCTCAAAGTTATGCTGAATTGCTGCAGAAAATATTGAAAATTCTGAAGGACAGGATTTTCCAGGAAGAGTGATGTTGATTTATCTCTGCCATCCCCAAACTACATGAGAGTTTTATCATGTGTATACCATAGCATATAGAAATAGAATAGGATGAGAATGGTTTTATTTTTTCTGCATGCTTTATTGTTTTCAGTTGAACTATAGTTAAAATTAAGGCAACTTTATAGGCAGAAGTATAGGGTGATAGAGAATATGTAACTTGGTAATCTAGTAGTCATAACAAATATGCACCTTTGAACATTTCCACCATGTGCTTAAGTTGAGACATACAAATGGACTATCTTGATGAGTGAACCTCTGTGTAAATATTTATAGGACAAAACCATAAGACTGCATCGTCAAAAGACATTATTTTACCCTTTATGGTAAAGACCACCAGCACAAGGAAGTAGGGTAGAGGAAGGGTTTATTCCTGCATCTGTCAGATATGCTCACCAGCCCAGCTGGCAGAGTGCCACCCCTTCCTCAGCTTTTCACCTATGTGTCTGGGCAATTCCTTTCTAGGGTATAAAGATACTTGTTACTAGAGCCAGAAGCTATGCCTGAGCAAATTTACCCTAGTATTTCCATGTATTTGCAGCGTGGATATCACTAAGCAGGCCTCTGAGTTGGCCATCTCTGAACTATGACTTATTGTGCTTTGTCAACATGTTCTTAAGTGTCTTGAAGCATGGTGCTGCAGCCGCAGTCGAAGGAGATACTGAATTTAGGACTAAAAAGGCCATTAATGATAAGACCACTTCTTTAAAAGCAGGAGCCAGAAACTTCTAAAAGGTCTATCATTTTGGTTATTGAAAGCCTATATAATTTCTGGAAAAAACAGACTTAAACTGTTATACTAGTGCATTTGAAAGTTGTACCTAGTCTGATGAAAATGTTAATTGATGATAATCAAGACCCTGCCTGCATGTGTTCAGTAAATACATAAACTAATAATTTTCTTGCTTTTTAAGTTATTGTGTTTGAAATATTAATTACTTCTGCCATGCATTAGTATTTCAGGATTTTGTGCTACAACAGATGCATAATTTGAACAGTTACTTGTAGTCTATTGTTCACAGTACTGGAAATGCACAGAGACAGCTCACTATCAATTTGGCAGGTGGAGTTCATGAAGCTAATTAAAAGAAGATATTTGATTGAAATAGACCCATTTAGGATGAAGCTTTGCACAGATGGAATAACCTGAATTTCCATGGCCTAAGACTGTGGACCTTCTAATTATATTTAATTTTCCTCTAAACTTGGTTAACATGTAAGTACTCAAACTACTACTTTTACAAGTAAAGCATGATGATGAGTGTTCCTGAAGTGACACCCCCCCCAAAAAAAAAAAAAAAAGGTTAATGTTGCACAGAACTGTGAGCTGCTCTCCATGCTTGAATTCCTGATTTCTAGTAATGTGTTTCCTTTAGTATCTTTGGTTACTTCTGGAAGTGAGGAGTCTTTTTGAGTCTGTAGACACCTCAGAGAGCTCTAATATGTCATATTCTTCATCCTGCTTCAGTAAATGCATGAAATGCTTTTCTTATAATGCCCTTTGCTTATATCAGTAGACACAAACTGATCAATTTTCACTTGTGTTAATGTCTCCCAAATCTGAATCAGGATATTGATTGGTTTCTGAGATTCCTGAGCAGTGCTTTCTGGGGAATAAGACAGCTTGAAATATATCTATCACCTTTGTCCTGAAAATTGGCAGTACATTGCAAACTGACAGCCATAAGCATACAGCAATGCTCAGCCTGCCCGTCTTAATACTACTCTGAGATAACTCAGTTCCCAGACTGTACAGGCCATGCTTCTGGTAGAGAAGAAAGGACTTCTATGACTGGGAGAAGTTCTCTAGTACCTTCTTGTACTGCTCTGTCATGGCAGGTTCCCTTAATTCTTCTCTTTACTTGTTCTTCTGAAGGGATTCAGGCTTAATAATTTTTTTAACATCTTTCTCTCACTCTTTCCACCTGACCTGCTTGGTATGCATAGGTAGAGGAAGGACCAGCTTCTGAGCACTACAGCTTTTTTGGATGTGGTTTAATAAGCTGAGACAACGTGTTCCAGCACATTGGTTTTGTGGTGGCAGGGGGAAAGAGACTTAGTGAACCGGAAGCAAGATTGACATGTAGTTGGTGGTGCAGATGCTCAGAGCAGTGGAGAACTGGGTTCAACAGATTGCTCAGCCATGAGTTGAGAGTTTCCACATGGTGTATGTGAGTTGGTGGCTGCTGCATTTGCTGTTGTGATCTGTTGTGCTCCCTGTGTAGCTGGTGCTGTGTCTGTAAGGAAGCATCTATTGCTATGTCAAAGGAGATAACCTGCAGTCAGGTATTATATATGATAGTAAGGCCTATAGGGATTTTGGTACCTGTTGGAGCAATCTCATGGTTATGACAATTTCTTCCACAGAAGAATGTAAGCACATGCAATGTTCTCTGCCAAAGAGTGTCCTAAGCTCTAAGAAAGGAAGTTTCTAGGCATTTTGAGCAACCAGGATGCTATCTGGCATACAGTTTGGATTCCGGGACCTATTTCCGGTCAGAAACTTCAGCATGGAAGACACGTTAATTCTGCAGCTCCTTTAACTCACAAAGCCCTTGCACAGCAGAGAACAGGTCAAATGTAAAGCACTGCTTATTTGATTTTGTGGATTGAGGACCAAATGAATTATCCAGCTATACTGTCCTTTCTTTGTCACATTCAGTTAGGTACTCTGTTTAATAAAAAAAATCTAAAACTTCTGCCAACTTTTTGTTTTTCCTTTCCTTTGTCCCCTTTATTTGTGTTATTCCAAAAGTTAAATAAACAAAGTTGTGGCAGGAGGCAGTTGTCTGCCAAGGGAGATGGTGAAAATTACACTTTTGAGAATGCAGGTCTAAGGAATGGCCTGCCTTCCTAATAAACCATTTCACTTTTGCATGTCTCATCAGCATTGTAAATATAGAGTATTTCTCTGCAGTGTAACCTGCCATCTGGGACTGAATTCCAGTAACAACCCACCATAAGGAGTAAGTAATGAATAAATGTGAGTCAGCTCTGTTGTTAAGAAATACAGCTTTGCAAGTTCCTGCTGTAAATTTTACAGAATTTTTCCTCTCTTCTGAATTAGAGATCTGCCAAATTATCATGAAACAATTTGGATAGTTTACAAACAGAACTGTTTTCTGGGTAGCATAGTGAAATTTCTAATAATTGAGAGCCCTTCTGTCTACAGAAACTTTTGCTTTTTTATTTCAGTAACATGAGAGGCAGGAGATAAGAGCACAAGCTGTCATTAGAGCTCTGCAGATACCAAAATGGCCTCTAGCTGTATGAAGACCAGCATACAAAAGTACTTCCATAACGATCACAACAAAAATATGTTGCTCTTACTAAGGCACTTCTCAACTGCAAAATATTTCATGAGCACTAAACACTTGGCTGTGTTTCCAAATTAACAGTCAGTGTCTGAGAAGCCATCTCAGCTACATGCGTAGGTGAAAGCTGGAGTTAGTTACGTAACTCAATAAGTTGCCGTATTTGGGTTTTTTTTTAAATCTCTCACAAATCAGTACGTCATAAGCTACTGGAGGCTGATAGAAATAGAGGTAGATCTAACAGAACTTTTGCTGAGAATTTTGCTGTGATACAAAGGGCTACATGCAGCTGTGGATGGAGAAGGCAAAAGGGAACTAGTGGCTGTGCAGCCTTGTAACATGTGTAGGAAAATGTGCTGTTGTGGAATATCTGGAAGACAGGGGACATATTGTGAGCAACCAAGACACACTGAATGTGGACTACGTGACCATCTGAACGCATGTAGAATCATTTTATGTTAACAATAAGCTGAAGGGTATTTTGAGAATGCGATAAAATGTGGGAAAGCGTAGAGAGAGTTATGTAGGGAGGTAAGCTTGTGGGGCAGGAGATAGATAAGCTTGAGAAGCAAGGCCATGGGAGCAGAATCTAGAGGAGGAGTTGTTGGGGGGAGTTAAGCCGCATGGACAGTAACGCTTAGCAAATCATGTATAGCCGATGAGCGCGTGGACAATGCATGGCACCAATCATAGACTGAGCTATCGCGTGTTTAGAAAATGCAATTTGTATATTAAGGGCTACTGCTTGCTAATAAAGTTGGCTTCTTCTGATCACATTGGTCGTGCGAAGAGTCCGTGAATTCCGCGTCAAATGGCGCCCGAACAGGGACCCTCGGATCGATGTTAGCTGCAGCTGGAGACAGGCTGGACGAAAAGCTGACGGAGAGCCGGTGGATCGAGGGGACAGAATCCGGCCGAAGGTGAG
>NW_009619978.1:0-2109 GCF_000690535.1 Cariama cristata
CCCCCCGCCGCCGCTGCCTGACGTTGAAGGGGGCTATGGGCTTTTTATTGAAGTCGATGTTTCTACAGCGAGTATCTTCTTGTAAAGGCGAACAGAGGGTGCTCCTTGCCGAACGCATCCTTTTGGAAGCAGAGGGCTAGGGAAATGGGGCTTCGCCTTAGGAGGTGATGCCTGGGGGACGGAAAGCAGCTAAAACCAGGCCGCGTCCACACTAAAAACTCCTCGGGTGGGAAAAATGGCTCCGATGGAGCTGGACGGGAGGGCAGCCGTGCTGCCTCAGCCTGCCGCTCTGCTTCGTGGCAGGGGCGTGGGCAGGAATGTCGAAGGGAGCCCGAAAATAACAGCTTAGGAAGTGAAAGAGAAAATTAGGGAGAGCTCCTGGGTCTATAAATAGTAAAGTAGATAAGGACAGCTGAAAAAAAAAAGGCGAAAAGGGGCAAGGTCTGCACTTCAGCCAGCAGCACGGCCGGTCCGTCTGTGATGGGTCTGGTGCCTTGAGCTGGGAAGAGGGGTGCACTGAAGGACGGGGCCCAAGGGTCCCCAGCCAGGCTCTAGGCACACACCAAGAGAAAAGAAACTTTGTGGAAAATGGCTAGAGGAGGGTTTATCTGCCCGGGCCTGTGCACAGCAGTCGTATAGCACTTGGCATGACACAATCTGTACCAAGAAAGCAGTGGTAGCAGAAAGAGGCTGGATTAGAAGAGGGATGGCAGCCTTGCCAAAGCATCCTGGGGGAAAGGAAGAGCATTTTCCTCCAGGAAAAAGGCCCTCAAAGCTAAAGTCCGTGTGCATCTTTCATAGACATTTCCTAGAAAAGGGGCCTTTGATTTCCCTCTCCATATTCAAGAGGTACCTAAGAGGCAAGTGCTTAGAATTGAAGGAAAAACCTGAATTAGACTCCAAGGCCTTAAGAACTATTTCCAGGAGAGTCATGTGGACAAGGGCATTAGATTCTGCCTCCTATTTTTGGCTCTAGCACTGCATGATCTTTGACAAGTCTTCTCTGCTCTCGGCGTCTCACCTCTCCTCCTACTCTTTGCCTCATCTAGTTTTAGATAGTTTCTCTAAGGCTGATGATCAGGATGATCCCTGATGAAGCCTCTGGACTCAACAACCACAGAAACAATTGTCCAGCTAGATCTGAGATTGCCAACCAGCACTTCAGTATTTTCATCCCTCTAAGTGTTTAGCTGTGATCATGCCCAAAAGGCCTGGTTGGGACTGAAGGCAGTAGGCTCTCAGTGCCATATACACATTAATGCGAGAGTCCCTACACCAAAGAGCTGTGCTACAAGTGGTTTTCAAACGTTACAGAGGCGTGTGGATCTCAGCCAGTTAAGAGTGCCCAAAGTCTGGAACAGAAACAAATCAAAAGAACATTACTTTCCAAACTGGGTGATATTCACAACACATACACCCATGGGTAGCTTATTTTAAATTTGTATTTTACCTGTTGCTTCACAAGTAGGAAGCGATACAGGGCGTTTAGTACTCGGTCATGAATTTTCAGCTGGGGTGCAAATGGCAGTGGGCAAAGGCTTGGTTGGTTGGTTTGGTTTTACCTGGCATTAAGGACCAGAAGTCTCCATCCTAAGGACAGATGTAGCCCAGGTAGCAACAGTGGACGCTGTCTAGCTCCTGAGGAAAACAATACAGCATTCACGGTAATGTCTCATACAGATTTCATTTCCATTGCATTTCAATATCTTCATTTAGATAGTAAAATTGTCATCTGAAGCAAGAATTGCAATGCAGGTAATCCCGTGCAAGGCAGAGCTTTTTGTCTTTGTTGACAAAACTTTGAAAAGTGAAAATAAATAATTTGTTGCACTTAGTCCATGTGCTTGTTAACCTCTGCTTTAGTAAAATATGAAAAAGTCTTGACTCAGCACAAGGTATGTCAAATTTGGTGGCATATGGCAAATTCCTGAGTCTCAGAGGACTGAAATCCATCAGTGTCCCCGAAGCATCAAAAGAAAAATCTGGAGACCTCTCATCCTAACATTCATCACATGGAATTAAGGCATCGCTTTTCTGCCGCAATAGCCTGGTGATTGTACCTACTGCTGCTGTCCGCAGGCTCCCTAAACAAATCATAGAATCATAGAA
>NW_009619979.1:0-25713 GCF_000690535.1 Cariama cristata
TTCTAAATTCAAACTTCCATGTTCTGCTGAAGCAGAGTCACACAGACATAACAAGGGTTTCAAAAATCATCTCACCATACATTCTTACCTTGTCTTGTTTTTGGTAAGTTTGCTTAATAAACGAACGTGTGATTTCATGGAGCTGACGTAATGCTGGCACCACCCACACAAATTGAGGATTATTGTGCTGGGATGACTAGTAGTAGGAAAGGTAAAAACAATTACACATATGTATATGCTCAACAACAGATGAACTTTCCTCTTAGACTCCTAGAAGCCTAACAATTTCTATTAATGCCGCTGTTTCAAAACAACAGCTACTAGCTCTGAAGGTTTCGGTTACTTGTTCCTGGTCCCTTTCCAAACACGCTCAAGGTGCCCTTCTTCACTTTCTACAAGAAGTCCTTTGACACACACATATGCCATTTTGCTATCCTCATTATTAAGCCCAGAGTATCACCTCTTTGCTAGAGAGCATGCAAATTAAGTAGACAAAAAGAACTCAGTTGCACCAGAGAAAGAGGATAACCACCACCTTCCTCAACTATGGGAGATAAAGCAGGTCTGTTAGGGCATAAAAGGGCAAATCCAGTCAAATGATGTTACTTACTGCTAAAGCAAGAATAATGGAAGAAAGAATCTGAAATACTACTGAAGGTTAAGAAACGAGAAGAAATTTCTGATTGGTGCTGCAAGGAGCCCTCTGATAGGAAGCAAAGGATACTTAAGCTGCATTTTGAAAGAGATCCTACAAAGAATAACCCTCCTACCTCATTGTTAGAACTGCTCATCACTTTTCTGGGAGGCTTCATTTTCTGTAAAGTTTGACCACACAAACCAGTACTGAGGTTGCTTGTTCAGAGAAGTGATGTCTGGTTTAAATACTGACAACAACCAATACCACCTACACACTTAGAGAGATTAAAGTAACCTGCCCATAATAGAGAGCTTGCTACTGAAGACTCCCTCATATATTTGAGAATGCTACCTTAATATTACATTCCCTCCCAGTTTATGTCTTCGTTTCCCCTAATGAAGGGAAATAAGAAAATGATGTATTTTTAGAAGTCTGCTGTATGGTTATCCCAAGCCCTTCTAGCCTACAATCACAGCTTTCCATTAGTGTTTCCCACTGCAGCACCTCTGTAAAGGCCCTTGCCAGAATGTAATAAAAAAGAATGCAAGGATAGGAAAGCACAAGAGAAGATCCAAAAGAAAAAAACCGCAAGTTTTACAGACATTGAGAACCCAAAGTTTGAAATCCATATTCATAAACACACAAAAAAAGTGTGATCAATATCAAGAAGCAACATACTATACCTCCTAAACAACTAAAATCCTCTACAGACGCTGCAACACAGATAAAACCTAATTTATCATGAAAGAAATGAATGAAAAAAGTGCAAGCCTTTTTCTTTATTTACAGCATACTTTAGATTGAAAAAAGATGACAGAAGCATTCCTGGAGACCTCAAGAAAAAATGCCTGCTATGTGAACAGTGCAGGATAGAATATATGCAGTCTTTTAAGCCATGCACGTCTCTGTTGCTGCCAGGAAACATCTTAGCACAGGCAGCTGCGGGAATGGCTTCTTTATGTTAGATGAAAAAGGTTTAAGTACTTTATTAAAATACAAAACTACTATGATTTAAGTATCGATTTGCATTTTGAGACTTAATGGTCATGCCAGAACACATGCTTAACTCAAAGAAAACTAATCTAGGCTTTCACATGAAAGGGACAGTTAAAATACTGACATACCTTTACAGTGGTTCCATTTGCAAATTCTAACCTTGGGCCCATCCTGGTAGTTTCCCATAAACTGATCACTCCTTGTGCTGAAAATTTGCTTAAAACAAAGGCAAGAGACTTACTATGAGTCTCATGGTCAACAAACTGGCTCAACACAAAGCCTACCCCTCTCATGGACTCCCCAAGGTAAGAACTTACAGATGGGACACACAATTTGTGCATCTTGAAAGAAAGGGCAACATCGAGGCTAGATAACGTTTCATTTCGGAAAAGATAAAATAAGAAACCAACCCTCTTAATATCCTCTATACATTTGATGATGTAGCTTCTTTTGATTGCCTCTTTCACTGCATAGGCATCGCTGAGGATTGTCAGATGTTCCTCCAAGGCCTGCTGAATAAGACTACATGGTAATGTTGGAAGATGAGCCAGCTCCCAAAGTACCTCCAGAACCTAGAGGAAGAAGTGCAAGATTAGTCAGGATCTAGGAAGTACAGAGACTAGCAACCCTATGTTTAACAAAGAAAAAAAATAAACCAAAAATATTCACGTGCCTTTCCAGTGGTTGTCTCCACCCGTGCTTCTCGACCAATGCGCCCTATCAGGCTCAACAGCTTCTGTCGCACTCTATCGCTTTCTGTCTCCCAGCTCTGTATAGCAAAGAAATAATGTTCACTATTAAAGCAGCAAGCACTGTCAGTCTGTTAAATCTCAACTGTACACAAAAATATAATTTACAATTGTTTACTGCAGGAAATCAAAATATAAACAAGTATGTTTCCACCACCGTATTTCCTTATTTTTGTTGCTGGGAGTTACAGTACTAATTTGCCCCACTCTTTTTCAAATATAAACTATAAGAGATTAAATACAATAATAAAATCTGTAAGTACCTTAGCACTGCCTATGTACCATACTTAAAACCCAAGTCAATTAGCCATACAGCAGCAGATCAGGCTTTCCGGGTTAACAAAAAAAGTATTAGTATTAAAAGTGTTATTTTTATAGCCAATTTTATATTTAGATATTTATATAGAAAATATAAATGTATTCAAGGTATTTGCCTTTTGGTAGGCTGGATGCACAACTACGTCTTCTCAATTCTCTTCCAAAGGAATGTAAATTCATGTCAAAACTTACCTTTTGGATTAGAACAAATAAATGATTGAGCTGATCAGAGCTAAACTTCACAGCGGCTGCAGCAATAATGGTATGTATGTTTTCAATCACTGTGGAGGATTGTCCCGACTGAAAAGAGGAAGGAAAACACAAGGTAAGTCTTTATCCCAAATGAGACAGAGAAAAATCTTCATGTAAGCATTATCTTACTATTCATACTAATGAGAAAGAGTAACAGCTTTTGACTTGGTAGAAACACAAAGTAAGAATAACTGTCTCCACTCCTCATTTCACTGGTAGAGGGGTCTTTGGAAGTAATTCTAAAGCAGGAAAGAACAAGTTAGTCTGCCATTATCACAGCAGCTTCAGGATGCTGCAGGGGCACATACCACTGTAAGGTGTGCTGTCAGCAATACAAACCAAGCAGTAAAAATGGTGATGTTGAGGTCATGTGTGGGATGCTCCATCTCTGACACTCTTTAAGGCTTTACTCAGAAGTGAGCAATACAAAACCTCCTCCCACACTGATGGGAGCACCATGGCAACAACAGCTAGAAGAGGGAGGAAGTATTGCATTTTATTAAAGAATAAAAGTTAATGAGCTAGAATCATACTTCAGCTCTACTAGGCATGCAAGACTTGCTACCATGCCCGCACATATTGCAGATCTGACAGCACCCAATGAGTTTAGTCTAAAACTTCAACGTTTGGACAGAGAAGAAAACTACTTCATGCAGCGGAAGACTATGTTTCCGGTCAAAATTTCCACATATCATTTGCATTAAGTAGTGAAACCACCTTTCCTACACAGTGATAAGTTGAATATACATAAAGTGAATGTGAAAAGATGACTTGTCAGTCAATTATATGTATGTACAGGAAGTTAAATGGGAATTCATACAGTTTGAGCCCGCTCTTTTTAAAGTCACACCGTGAGCTGCATTCAAATTTACACCTCCAGCCACGAAAATTGATATCCTTAGGCATCACCTTTCGTCTAGACAAACACTCTGTCACCTATTTCAGGCTGACAACTTCTTATTCCAAATCAAATATTTTTGCAGCCCCTTAACACTTGTGGCAAAGAACTGAACTTCATCACAAGATTTAGCAGCTGTGTTACAAGAAACTGCCAGAACACTTGATTTTAAACGGTAAAGGAAGTAGTAGAAGAAAGCCTTTGAATTAATTATACCATTAAAATCTCAATATCTCCCCTTTGCAATGAAGAGATGCATATATTATAAACAAAAAAATCCCTCCATAACAATGTCTGCTTTTGTAAGACAGTCTAAAAATCACCTGCCTAGTCTTGGTTGCTTACCTGAATTCTCCAAATTTTAGTGAGCTCATCTAAAGATAATTTACTGCCCAGCAGTTCAATGATTCCCTTTATACGATCACAGTATTGTGCTTGGTCTATATTACCTATGAAACAAAGGCAGGCAACTAAATTAATACAATGTATCTAATACTGTTTTAAATAAATGCATAAGAATAAACAAGTTCTTTTAAAAGGGAGAAGAAGAAAGCTACCTTCATTTGAAAAGCCTTTCTCTATTGTTACAGATGAATCTATCAGTCCAAAGAAAAAGAACAAGGCTCATTCGATTTTTATTTTGTTTTACTTTATACATCTGATAGCAGTTCACACCTACAGGTTATTATTACTTGGGGAGGGGGAAAGTACCACCACTCTTTTCTCAAGGCTAACAATATACAAAGATAAACTGACAGTAAAAACCCCAGGTATAGCAGAAGAAATCTGCACAGTTGTCAAATAGAGGACTAGATGATAGTAGCAGAATTTGCAGGGTTTTCCTTACTCTAGTTTGAAGATGACAAAAAAACCTTGAACTTCTTTGAAAGGGATAGATGAAATTTTTAAATTTAAGACATTCAAAACACATGCCAAAAGTATTTGTGAAAGCACTTACCTTCTAGAGCAATCGACAGGACAGAATTTTCTACTAGCCAATTTAGTAATCGGTCTGTATCTATCGCGTTCTTCACTGACTTGGATACAGTGCTGTCTTCTATTAATTTTGTTACCTAGAAATTGCAAAATGTGAGATTCTAGCAATGATTCTCTCATGCATTATATATGCACACAATGAAATCTATTCAAAAGGCTTATTATGAAGCTTCAGTGTGAATCCTGAAATATTCTGAGCAAATGAGTTTTTGTTGGTTGGTTGTTTTTGTTGCTTGTTTTTTTTATGCGTTTGTTTGGTTTGTTTTTTTTTTTTTTTTTTGTAGTTTTGTTTGTTTTTCGTTTTTTAATAAGAGGTTTAAAGGCAAATTCCTGACCAGAAACATCTCCTTGTCATCATTCTCTGATGCAGTAGATTCTTATTCTCAGCCTGACACAGAAAAGCTGGCCTGTGCTGCCAGGTATATTTTTACAGATATATGAGAAGTAGGTTATCTCATGCTTCTGCTTGTTACACTCAAATCAGTGTCCTATTTTTTATCCAATACAGAACCCATACAGGCTCCTCATTCTAGGGAGAAAGAGTACATTTCTGCTAAAGCCTTCAAAAGCCACACTTTTACAATTTCACCAAGGATATACAGCATTTACGATGAAGAACCAAACAGTAGTGAGGTTTAACACCTCAATTTTCCCACAAATAAAGAAGCAAAAAGCACAAAAGACGGACTCTAAAACACCTTACAATGTCTGCATACTAAAAAAATGCATTTTTTGAGGACACTTGTAGAAGTTCTGGAAGGAAGAGACGAATGGACAACTCTATATTAAACCATAACTCCCATCAAAACCAAATGGTGTTGTCCTACTTACGTATAAGATTCTAGCACAAAGAGCCCTGGTCCATGAACTCCAGCTCCTAGGTGCTACTGCAGTGTTCACGTACAACCATAATAAAAACCCCACAATTGCATCATATAATAACCTGATATAATGAGTGAGACACCAATCTAGGATTAAGTCCCATTTGGGTCCCCCCCCCCCCTTTTCTCTCAATGAGAGGAAGAGAGAAGAGATATCCCGTAAGATGCTCTGAATTATTAGGGTTATCTCAGAGTGAATATTCCATGAATAGCCATAGACCATTGCTTATAAATCAATCTAAAATTGCAGCTCTTAGAAAAGGTTCAAAATACGTCTAGTTGTTTTCTAATTGGGAGGCCACAGTCCTTGCAGTGGCTACTCATATTACAAACAACTCCTGTTATATTAACATGTTTTGGTATTTATTACAAACTGAGCTTTTGCTAAGGCAACATAATTTGTAAGAAAACACTGCGCCATCTCGTTTAAGGTTGTGGTTTTGACAGCTTATTAACAACCTGTCCCACCTACACACATGCGCGCACACACACACACAGAAAAAAGCAAACCTACTTCTTTGAGAGAATTCATTTTTGCACTGAAGTGAGGAGATTTTAACATGCGCAATAGAATGTCCAGCCGTAAGTCATCTACCGCAGTTACCAAATCCGGTTGGAAGCGCATACACAGCAGTTTGATACCAGACAAGAGCTCAGGGATACTGACTAGCTTCTGTTTAAAACAAAAAAAGAAAAAAAAAAAAAGGACAAAAAGAAGCATTGCTATTTTTGCTATTCTGTTTCAGACTTCAATGATTCACAAAGAGTAGGTTTAGTGACCCAATACAGATTGTTTAATCTATGAAATGCAGCACTATGTACATCTGAAAGTATTATTTGTACACTAGAAATTTTAAGACAACAAAACCTTTTGGTTAAAGTGGACTCTCCTGCTACAGATTTGGTACACTAAAGTGCTCCTCTGTAGTTACACAACCTATGCACACTTTAAATTTTACAATTAGCAATTTAAGTCTAAGTAAAAACTCAACACTCAAATTTAATAGAACCGAATGCCAAACACAGGGTAATACAGGAAGTAGTCACAAGTTACACAGACATTTTATCAACAATTACCAAATTCTCAGAAGCAAACAGCTAATGCAACAGTCCATATGAAAACAAGTTACAAGAATTTAACAGACTGCAAGAAGTCTTCAAGTTAGAGAAGTTGAGTGTCCAGCTCACTGCAGAAGGGGACGAACAAAAACATATTTGATAGCAACAGTGGCAAAATATTTTTTCAAGGGTCACAACATCAGATATTTACTGAAAAAAGTATTGAATGGAATTGGGCTAACGTATTTTGTCCATGTCATTCAGTCAGAATACAGAACAGGCTATATATTTGCCACCTAAAATAAAGCTATTGTTCTAGTCTACATTGCCAGCATTTCCAAGACACGCAGTAAGTTCTTCCTAAATATTTAACATATAAAACATTACCTTGTCTTTCAAGTCCTTCTCTTCTACATTCTGTACATATTTAATCATTTTATGAATGACTGGATCCAGCATGGGCTAAAGAACATGAGAAAAGGCATGACAATCATTTTATGTTTCCTGAAATCAGTTACATTACTCACAAGATCTGGCTGCAGCAAAATGAAATACTTGGCTGAAAGCTCACAATTATCTTAGACATAAAGCAACACCTACCACATACATAGAACTAGCCTGCTAGCTACGTCCAGAAAAAAAAAGTAATTAGAGTAAGAAGCCATTTCAGACCACCATAATACAGGTTTGCAAAAAAAGACAGACCGACCGACCTTTCAAAATGCATCAGTTATTAGATGCATGTGTCTCTCTGACTCCCAGTGGCTTCTAAACTACCTCCTCTTCAAATAAAGACTTTCAGTCACTTATTAAATTGACAGTTTTTGTATGTGAGTGCAGGTGTGAAGTCTGGAGTACATCTGCATGTATAAATATATCATGGTGAATTTTTTTCCCCCCGTACCACCATTCTTCCAGCGTAAACTCTCATACCAATGTGCTTGATCTCAGCCAGAAAGTTAAACTAAAACCAAAATCCATCCATCAGGTTTGATTCTTTCCCCACATGCTTTACACTGATGAAGCTTATTAATGGCAGTGGCAAAGCTTCTCACTGTTGCAGATGCAGATTCATGACTACAGATTTCTATGCTTAGGAAATGAATCTGAACATTGGCTGAGCCCTCTATCCATCACCCTCAGGATGCTCAAAATGGTTCCTGTACTTTAAGCAATGTGAGTTTTGAAGGCTTTTTGAATTAGTCACCAGTTTCACACCAACACAGTTGTAAACTGATTTTCAGTCCTCTGATAACTCATAACAAAGGCATTTTACCTGTACTACAGAAGAGTTCAGATATTCTGCACAAACTCCAAATGGCTGAACTAATGCAGAGATTGCCTGAAAGAAATACAGCAAGTATTTAGGTGCACGTATAAGAGATCTTTTCAGAGCAAGCGATCTATACCTTATAAGGCAAACAAAAGGACTCCTGAATATAGGTTATGAAGCTAAAACTAAACAAGTTAGGCTTTGTAATCAAAAATAGTTTAGCACTGTTGAATCAGTCAGTTTTTAGACACAGCTCTTGAAAAGCTGCTTAGGACCAGACAGTGTCCATCTTCCTAAGGATTTTTTCCTTAAACAATGATTTCTATAATAAGTGACCGAAGTCAATTCACTTGCAGCTAAACGCAGCTACGGCTGAAGTAAACAGAAAACCAGGGACATACTGGTGAATATACAGTGAAACTAGATTGATTGATGTCTAACTGGAAGGCTGCATGTTAGCCAGAAAGGTACACTAACCCTTCCTCTTTTCCGTGATGTCTCAAAAGCTCTTTAGTTGGGATTCTTATGTACAACTTCACTTGGCCTCCAGTCTGACAGCACTTCTCCAGCGCCCTGTGGGAGTGCTGCTCTGGTACCAAAGCAAAGGTAAGAGCACTGCCAAAAGGGACGCTACCAGCTCTACATGAAGCGTGTAACGGAAAGGGAGAAGTCTCGTGACAGAAGACGAACTTACCCCAAGTTCAATATCTTCTGAATTGAGTTTGGACTGAATTGCTGAAAAACCACCCAACTCTGCAAACTGAAATAAAATAATTAGTATTATGTTAGTGAACTACAGTATATTATCTTTTAAATAAGCTATTATAGAAAATTCTCCATTGACAGTTCCTGGGATGCCAACAAGTATCCTTTACCATGGAACATCGTATTCAACCTAAGCTGGACGTTTTCATGGAAATTCAGGGGCACACTGGGGAATGCCATTCAATTATTCCTGGTACCAGTTTAAACATCAAGCTAGAAACTCTGGGTAAAAAGGGATATAGGGAAGAAAGCTAGAGCACATACAGCAACAGCTGACTGGCCTAGCACATTTGACTGGGAAACAGCCCTGCAGCCTAAGCAGAGCTCTTGACTTCCTCTAGTCATAACTATCGTGTTAGGGTAAAGGTGCTCAAAGGAGCAGGCCGCAACTCAACAAGATGCATTCAGCAAGGCCCCTTCCCTATACGCAGGGAGGATTAAAATCTTAAACTCTTCTTTCTGTGGTTGTCAGAAAAGTGAAGAGTGGAAAAGCAAGTTGGAGGGGAGAAGAAATTTTCTCTGAAGACCAACAAATTCAAGTGACAAATAACAATTCTGCTTGGTTTACATTTACCTACCCTGTTTACCAGATCCACCAGCCACCCATGAGGTTCCTTGAACAATTAAAACATTAACAAATTAGTAGCTGCAACATCAATGCTAAACACTTGTTTCCTGAAACAGAGATCTGAACAGACACATTCAGCCCATTAACCCACACCTCAAATGCATGCACTATTATTTCAAAGAAAACAGCAATGTGTTTGTAACAGCTCCTTTATTAAGCATGTAGCTGGAGCTCTGGTTGGTTCTCATTAGCATCATCCTTTTTTGGACTCTGCTTGACATCACTGACCATGTGCTGTGGCAACAGTACGCACTGTGGCTGCTGAGTCAAAAGCAATTATATTTATAGCACATTAGCAGTGTGGAACATTACTAAAGAACCTTTCCCAAAGCAGCACATGTAGAATTCTCTTTCTATGGCCACAAACTTGCTTCCTGAAGGAGAGGTCAACTCCACTGATGTTTTTTTAGACCCACCCATCTGGAACAACTGTGACAAGACAGTGCAAACCTCAAAAACTGCCTCCTTACCAGTGTGTCTGACTTGAAGATATCCTATCCCTGGCTGTCAGAAAAGCATGAATTGTCTGCTAGAACTGTACCCTTTCAGTTATCCTGGTCATTTCACACTCAACAGCCAAACAGATGTCAGTCCTTAGATACAATAGATCTAACCATCTGATTGTTGTGTTACTTTAGACATGAAAGTACACCAATTGCTAAATCCAGCCTCTACTAGAGAACTGGGACAATTTGAGAGGACAAATTCATTTCTACAGACCAATATATACTGAAGATCCATTTGCTGTAATTCTTGGTGACACATTTAAGCCTTCTTGTGTTATAAACACCTACTAATCAAACAATCTTTTCTGAAACAAACACATCTACCCTAAAAATAGCTTTTAGGGCATGGCCATGCTCACCTTCTGAAACGTAGATATGGGCGAGACAGCATGCATGTTCCCCTCCCCGAAGACTTCTGCCCAGTTTCTCTGGCATACCTTCATTCGATTCTTGAAATGATATTCATTGTCAGGGTTAAATGCCTTGAAAGAAAAAGCCCATGGCAATGAACAGCAGTCTCAAAACTTATCTTGATAAAATTTGACTTTTTCAGTTCAGCATTCTCCTGGCTGACAGTTAAAGATCTAGCAAAAAATAAAGTTTAACAAAAGACCCCTGCTCCTGCCTCTCAGTCCTCACTGTATAAAGCATTCTGAAGCTTCCATTCTGTATAGACAATATCCAATACCCATCTGAGCTAGATATCTGTAAAAGGGGGAGAGGAACTCAAAGTTCCAGTTTTAAAAAATAAACAGTGAAGTGACAGCAGATGTGATTTTTTTTCAGAGCACTAGATTTCACAAGTTTTGAACAGCACTCATCCCTTAACGAATTGCATACTAGATGTTAAAAATCTGTAGCAAGCAATGGCTGCAGATTGTGAGACAATACATTACAACTTAAATAGTTAAAAAAAGCATCAGCAGCATAAATGTGAAATGCTGAATACCCAAATGTTAGAAACTACATCAGAGTGTCAAATACCATTGTAAGTACACCAAGCAGGCCCACAGGAATAGGATCTTGTTTTACTCTTTCTGCAACCAGGTCCACTAGCAGCATAAGCATGTTGTATATTCCTTCATGGATTTCAGTTCCCCATTTGTGAACAGCACTGGATGTCAACAGCTTTAAAAAAAAAAAAAAAAAAAAAAAGAAAAAGGAGATTTTTTAAAGTTTGAGTGCAATCACAAAACAGGAGAAATTTATCAACCCCTGATATTGCTGTTTTCAGAGCAAATGTTTCCTTAGAGTGTACTAATCACTGCCTGGTGTGTTTTCAGATGCTCTTCCTGCACTAATGGCTTAAGAGTTAATTAAATTAAATTTGTAATTTCATTGAAGAACACCTTAAATCACAGTTTATGAGAGAAAACAAAATGTAGCAAAGCAAATTGTTTTCAATTTCCACACACTAGTAAAGACTGTAACCTTTGCAAAGAACAACTAATACGAAACTAATTTGTTTGCAGACTGAACACACAGTTATTAAATCTTCAAGTAGGCATGCTACTAAGTTGCACTGATTCAGCTGTAATAACCATTTACCAATTCACACTTCTTGAGCAGTTTCTATTGGAAAACAAAGAACACGTACCATGAAGACAGAGGTATTTAATGCTGCTTTCCCACCTACTGAAACATGTTCTTTAAACCTGGTCTAATATGGCTGTTTATAAAAGACATTAAGCTCTCATCTGCAAACTTCATTTAATTTCTGCTAGCTGTGTCTGAACTTAAGCAGTTAAAAAGCATAACACTTTAAATACAATTACTTTTTGCACCATTAAAAGAGTTTCTTGCAAATATTTCAGTAAATTGTAATTCAGCAAATTCTGAACTTAGATTTCTACAGATTATCTTTCTGGAGGAGCAGTCTACACTGTTTACGTAATATGCAAAAAAATATCAAGTGTTTTAAAAGCATTGTATGTAAGATTATTACTCTAATAGGTAAATGGAAAAATAATTTTTCCCTTAAACTTCTGTCTTCCTTAAATATACTTATATTCTCAGTATTTTAAGATTAGCACTGAGTAACTTTTAAAAAGGTGTATATATGGTCTAAAAACTGGGCAAGAAATTTAGGCAATATCCAAAATGGATAGAATAGCGGGAAGTAAATTGGTTTCAGGAGCTCTGTAAAGAAAATTCACAACGACCCAGAGAAGAACAGGTAGAGAGGCACGTTAGGCATTAAGCACTGAGGGGAAAGACAAATTCTAAAAAGATCATGAAAAGAGCTAAGAAAGAATTTAGCAACTCTCCAAAGAAGGAGCAGAAAAAATAAAGTTACAGGAAATCCGATTCTGAACTTGCCACTAATGGCTGTATCCAAGGGTCTTTTAACCCGTCTTTAGGCTCTGCTATTACTATAGAGCTCCTAAAGCTACGTGCCAGAATTCGTCAGAGCTGTAGAACTGGGACTTTGTATGATTTAATCTATGTATTATTTTAATCTAGGAAAATAATTTCAGTATCATTTTAATCCAAGAACACACTCCCTAGTTACCATACTTTCTGAAGTCTGGATTACAAGACACTACTTCCGCCATGAACACGGAAAGAAACATTGAATTGGTCCACTGTACCTACTTACCTTTTTAAATGCTTCAGGCATGCATCTGTCCATAAATCTCTTGCAATTCTCATCAGAATCAGAAAGACCTTTACAGAAAGGAGAGTGCTTTTTAAAAATATTTAACAAAAAAATCAACAAACTTTTAAAGATTACCTCAGGGAGCTCACTGAAAGTCTTTGGGAACACCAACCAAAAGTAGCAGTAATAAATGTGCTGCTGTTAATAACTAGCATGCTTTTTCAGCCACAAAAAAGTGTGAGTCAAGAGAACTTGCATTTTTGAAATAAGCAGTTTCCCAATGTTTCACCTTTTACAACTTCTTCTAGCACTAGTAGCACCTTAAGTATTTCTCCCTTCAAAGTTTACAATTCATACTAACTTCAAATCACTGCTGATGCTTCACAGCCTCTGCCCAAAACCTAATCCATGTATAGTCTTTTAAAAAATCTCTTTAGTCTGCCATCAGGCATGATGGAAAAACTATCTTGCACCCTCATTATATACCAGTGGTTGGGCATGACGCCTCCGTAACACTCTTAACCCCAGCCAAAGTACTGAATACAGAAAAGTCAAATTCAGGTCTAATGCAGTATAAGCATTTCAGTAGGGAAAAACAACCAGTTATACAAGTGTGGTACAGCATGGATTTAGATGACAGCTTGTTTTTACAAATGGAAAATAACCAGCACAGTGAAAAAAGAGTCAGTAATTCAGCTCTGAAAAACAATAATTCCTATAATCATTAGAACATAGAGAAACATGTGGTCCATTTAAAAAAAAAAAAAGCTTAAGTAAACAAATTACTTTGCGAGGGGGAAGAGACTGATATTCTTTTTACAGCATTGGGTAGAATAGTTCACTGTTAACCACTTTCAGAGATGTGATCATTCTGCACGGTGCTATGTAAACAACCGCAAGATTAATACAAAAGACATAACTTCCCACCATACTGTTTATGAAATCTTTTGAACAGATAACTTTTATATGGGTAGAAAGAGAACTTACCTAGTCTTGCTAGGTAGGTGGATGCAATTAGGCACTTGCCTAGAGACTCTTCCCGCTTGTAGGGTATAGACCAGTGATCCGTTAAAACTCTGCTCTCCAGTTCATACAAGTTAGTTGTTGGAAACTCAATACCTTCACCAGAGCAATTCCCATTTTCATCATTTTTCTGTGAATAAAAAGGAAGTTCAAGTGAAACAATTTTTCTCTCTCTCTCTCCTACACCCTTTAAAGGATTTAGCAACTTCACAAAAAGTGGCTGTAACAAGCATGTCAAATTCTCAACAACCCCGAGGCTGCTTGTGTTTTTCAAAGTAGAACTTAGTATTTCCATTTGAATTGAAGGGATTACATACTTTTATGTATTTCATGTAGGTGACAACTACTATGTTTACATAACTAATTGCTAACTAATTGCCTATTTAAGTGGTAAATCTTGTTCCTTAGCATATCAGATCCTACAGACAAGTGATAAGTACTTTCAGTCCCTGTGAGACTGTAGAATACAAACCCCGATCTTAACAGATCTGCATATTAATCCTCTGTTTAACAACTGCTGTAGAATATGGAATAGTTTATTCTAAGGGAGGCCAATTTCATCACCTTCTCACCCATCAATCAAGAAACACCAAGACACTAACCCAGTACATCAGGATTTTTTTTTTTTTGTTACTAGCTAATTATCTAAAGAAAAATTTACATCTCAAATATAGTTGTCCAGCAAGGAAACTAAAATTCACCTTCTCATCAAGTCAAAAATTAACGGAAAATGTTCTGGAAGGCAAACAGGGAAAAATCAAGCAGATGTCTGCAGCTAAGCTTTACAGGTTTCCTTGCTAGCGCCACTGAACAGGGGCTCTTTCTGAGCACAGGCAGAACACAGAATTAGCCCCGTGTTCTTTACTAAGTGCCCAAGCGAGTAGTAGACAAGTTACCCATTCATTTTCTTTTGTTTATTTTTTAACCTTACATAGATGCTAGCTACCCAATGTGTCAAAGAGTTCACATGGACTAACTTTCCCTGCTTCCATAAGCAGACAACTGAAGCACGGAGAAAGGACAGAATGTCTGGATCCAGCCTGGCTGCAACCAGGAGCAACTGTCACAGACAGAGGAAAACACAAGTGCAGTGATGGTAACAAGATCCTCCCAAGGGACAAGCCAGGGACATGAAACACAAGAGTGAAAAACACCACAGTGTCAGGAAAGTGAACAGAACAAACCAAAGGAAAGAACTGAAGTCAGGAGGACATGGTATACAAAGAATGAAATCCGTGTATGCAGACAAGTGCGCTTCTAGCTCTCCTACTGCATTTGCTATTTACAGGATCAGACCTGTTTATTAAAAGGTAAATGTCTCATATTCACTTTCATAATGGTTCAAAAATATTAAGCCAAGGAAACCGCAATTGTATAGAGCTTACCCTTTAAAGTTCACTGGTACAGGTACACTGGACTTACTAATAGGTTTTGGAGAGCAGCAGTAAAACTTATAAGAATGGAACACAAAAGAGTGCTCAGAAAAAAAATAAATACGTCAGTTGTTTGGGAAGTAAGGTGCCACCTCTCCCCAACCCTCTACTAAACATTTAGTCCTAAGTTTGTCATTATGGGAAGCTGTACTTTAACAGACCTGCATATCAACTTCTGAAACTGTAGTCATCTGATCCAGTACTGTGCGTGGAAGTCTAATGTAATTCACATCTAGCAAATCATGCCCTGTTTAAATACTTCAAGTTTTGGAAAAGAGATGTTTGAAGGTCTAAATGAAAAAACACTGAAAGCATTTAAAAGCAAAAGTTTTCTAGGAAATAGCCTATTGTGCTGATTAAACAAACAACAGTTAAGTTTACAGCTTTTGTAAAGGACACCTATCCAGAACACAAAATAATTTCCTGTAGAAAATAAGTGTGCAGTTATAAAGAAAGCCCTTACAGTAACAGTACAGGATACAATGATTAGTCTAATATAATAATTAGACTGACTCTAATATAAACACCTAATCACTAGGTGTTCAGCAATTTCAGTTCAGCCTAGACTTGTAGCAAAGGAAAGCAACATTTCAACAAGTGATTACAGTAACTGACCTATGGTTGCTCCATTTCCTGGAGGAAAGCGTCCACGTTAAATAAAACTAGTGTTAGCAATGGATAGTTTAAGAGGTACAGTCTAACAGCAGTGCGGACCTTCAACTCTTGCTGAAAAACTCCACCTGTTGTTCCGCTTCCTCATCTCCATCTAAGCAATGCTGCTCTTTATTTACCTTTTCCCACAAGTGGAAAAAGCCCGTAATACAGAAATTTGTAAGGAAAGAGTTAAATAACACACGTTCTTCGCCGTTCATTCAGCTCCCACAAATAAGGGCATTATCATAAATTGCCCCAAGGACAGGCCTGGCCTATTGCTGGATTGAGTCTACCAACAACGTAGTTTATGCAAGAAATAACAACGGGTGCAGTACTGGGAATATTGCTCTAGTAACAATGGGAACTATTTGCATTGAAGGAGCACATCGTTGGCACATTCCACTAATTAGAGACAACAAGTCTTCTTGCTTGTCAGTCTTCTGCTACTAAAACCATGCCCAGAAAGCACCAAGTTTAAGTATTTATTAATTTCAGAACATATCACATACAAGTAGCTTCATAGCTATGTGAAACCTCCAACAGTCTCAAACACCCAGGCAGTTTAAAACTCAAACTCACCTTCAAACCATTAATAAATTTAATACCCTGCATTTCTTGGAGATTACTGCTATAGTCAGTTTACATTACTGCAGACTGAGTCTTGTTTCTTACAACATATTTAGTATCAGTAACAGTCTCTTTAAAGACTTATCGCTGCTCTTTCATAACTAGCATCTTTCTGTACAAGAAAACCCTCAAACTGTTGACCATCCAACTTCTAAATCGATTTGTGTACTGCTCTCTAATGTGAGGGATTTATTAACAGCAGCTAGTAGCTGCTGTAGCAAGGTGCAACGTCAGCTCAGCTCTTGCATAATTTTATGTTGGCTGAAGCTCTTACTTGCTCTGTTGACATTCACAAACGCAACACAGCTCAGCACAGGTAGCCACAATTAACGCTTTCTAACTGAGGAGCTAGGAATTGTCACTACAGACTCTACTGACATGTGTCCATAGGTGAAATAAAAGCTTTTAAAAAAAGAGTGTGCTATACAGGAAAGTAAATAGTACACAAGCCCATGCCAGCCTCCCCAGAAGTGGTTTTCTGGGTCTCTTCTTTGGGGAATTACATGTTTGGGGATTTTTTTTTTTTTTTTAAATAGATATAGAAACTAACTCCCTCCTCTCAAACAGATGCCTTAAGAATGGTGTCTGCTAGTCGATGATGATCTAAATCAGGACTATGCAATTCTGGCTGAACACAATACTGGACTGGCACCTGACATGTAGGGATATTCAGCAATAGAATAGTAAAAAGAAAAAAACCCAAGCCTATTCCTGGCAGCCAACGGGTCATCCAAAGATAAACTATCTGAAAGTCTGTAAGGATCAACTGTTTTCTGAAATAGGAAATCATGGTGCACATCACAAATCCTGTGACTATTCTCCCTTCCGCAGCTGAAGTCTTGAGAACAAAAAAACATTTGCTGACAAACCTTTAACATGATTTTCCACGCCTTCTGATACATCTCTCGTTACACAAAAGCCCTGAAGATCCCCCTGTTCTAACTCTTGACTCTTCTGGCTTATTTTCAAGGTGTGAAAATGCAGTTATATCTAAACTTACACACACAGGCTCCCAAGAGAAATATTCCCACATGAACAGTCTCAAGCACTGATTCAAGATTCTCAGTCTGGGGACCTGGCACCTCCCAGTTGTTTGCAAGGCTGAATAAACAAAAATTGTTAAATATGTGATCAACAAAGCATTGCTTAAGTCTGTAGTATACAACCTTCCATGGAAGACTAACACAGAACAAAGATTAGCCTTCACACAAAAAATGAAATATAAATTAACTTTAATTGCCAAAAAGTCATAGTTCAAAGCTTCAAAATGTATTCCTGCAGTATTCAGCTAATTAACTCATCAAACATCGTTTAACTAAAGCCACTGACATTTACCATACAGTCACTTTACATGAAATAACAAGTTTAAGAAAGTGTTTTGATGCTAATTGGCAGTCTTAGTAACGAAATTATAGTCAAATTATAATTTAAATGTGCTAATTTGATTTTGATAGAAGGCTACCAACAGAATTTATTATCACCAGAGCTAAGTCACATTATGTGCTCTTGAATCTACTTTAAACTATGAATCAGAACCCCAATGTCATGTTTCTTTCAACAAGTGACAGCATCAGACTTTCTAAGATACCAGCAGACCAAGCACTTCCCTTCACCCTCATGCCTCTCTAATAAGGGATTTTCACAAAATGACCATCATTTTATAGCCAAAAAACCTCCAGCTTTTTAATGCTTCATTGTTTTGTTAAAAAAAAACCTGTATTTTGTTACTATCTACCTACAAACAGGACCAAATTTATTTGCTCTGAAAAGCAAAAATAAAACACATGCTTAAAGCCAGAATTAGAAGCCAAAAATTCTAAGTCCACCTCTCAGTTCTTATCCCAGACATCCTAAGCAGTAACAAGGAAACCAGTTTTTCAATGCTTCAGCTTCCCCAGCTGTAAGGTGCCAACAGTGATACTTCACAACAGCATGCTGATGCACCATCCACCAGTGTCTGCAAAGTGCTGCAAGATGCTCAGGTGGAGGCAAGGTAGGAGAAATACATCAAATACCTGTAAGAACAGACAGAATTTCTCTGCTCTCTGATCTATTATGTCCATCAATTTGTGGGAGAAGCTATGAATCCTGAAGTCATGACTCCACAGTCCCTCTATCTGCCAGACTACTGATTAAAGCAGCTTTTACTTTCACGCCTGGATGTTAATTCTTTTTTCTTTTAATTAACTCCTAAAAGGAGGATATTCTGTTACCTAGAACTGAATCATAGGGGTAAGAATTCAAAGGCTTTCAAATAAATCAAAGCTACCACCTTGCACTTACATTTGAACACACTAAGTACGATGTATTGAATGTTTAAAAAAATTGTTACTTTTTCATCCCTGTAACCTACTTGCTTTTTATAAACCAGTACTCTAGGAGCTTAAAGGGCTTCTTTAAACTGATGTTAAGTGGCAGATGTGGGAACAAAATTGAAGTGCATTTCCCAGTTGTCTGTTCTTGCCATCAGATCAAACTCATTCAACCCACATTCCTATGAGCAACCTTGGTACCCTATTACAAATATGACAATATTAGTAAGCCTCAGAAAATGGTGTTATATACGGAATTTCCACATTATATTTCTTATTTGGCAGTAAGAAAATCTAGTGTGATTTCCTAAATGTTTTACTGACCAACAGACATTTGTTTGCAGAGTATGGTAACAGTTTTTAACTGTTTTAAGTCCTAAACACATATAGCATCTTGCCCTTGCATTTTCATCCACAGGAAAACATCAGTATGCAGAATTTCTGAGTACAGCAATAGACAGGAATGCTTTTTCTTATGTAGGTTCTGCTAAGAGAAAGTAAGCTTGTTGGGGAGATACACAGATGTTTTGGGTTATTCTTTTTACATAGAAATTAAGCTCTTTAGTTCAAATTTTTACTATGCACTACTTTACACAAGCAAATGCAGTCTTGTCTTAAGAAAAAATGTTAGTATTTCATTATGTTAATATAAAGGAATGATACCAGTCTATCACTAAAGCAGACTCCACCTAACTGAAGCTGATTCGGCCTCTCACCTCACCATAAAGATGTCCTAAGAAAATTCTGATTTATTTAGTGAATGTTCTCACAGAAAGTTTTGGACACTGACCTTAACTGAGAGTAGTACAAGCGCACTATCAAGAATGCACGGTTAGACTAAACCCTTCCTAGTAGTTGTAAGGGATTACACCAAATAAACCACAAAAACCCCATGGCTCCCTGCTCCCTCCCACCACCCCCCTCCCCATCTCTCACGACCAAGAACTGAGTAAGACTGGAAATAAGAACGCATTATGGATTTGAAAAATAAATTCACCAAAGCTAGAAATTAAGTAGGATTTTCTAAAAACATTGCTTGTACTTCCCTCCCTGATTTCCAGGGTGACGGCGCGATGTCACTAAGCAATATTCCCCAATGTAGTTGCCTAGTTCTTCAGAGATAAACACAGTACTAAGCACCACAGCAAAACAAAATAATGGAGGCTCTGTAAAAATCACGTTTGAATTAAAAGATCCATTTAACTTAAAAAAAGAAAAAAAGGAGTACCTTTGCCCTTTTATACTACTATTACCATAGTATTCAGTGAAATCTGAGGCAGATGGATTTGTTATAACCACTTTTGGCAACGTGTTTTAAAGGTTTACAACTAGTTGTAGGCGAGGGAGGGGTCATGGAAAGCACTGTTAAGAATGCCATTCATAGGGAACCAAGGAAAACACACTTATCTCGCATGCGATTTCAGTATTGTCTGTGGATATATTTTAAAAACTTACGCCATTAGCATAACTACAAACAGCCAGACTCTGAGTTGATACCATTATTCCTCCCAACCCTTGAGCTTTCTTAAGCACAAAACCCCATGCCTATTTCCAAATAACTCAAAATAACTTCGTGTGGTATCAGATAAACATCGTGCTTTCATACAATAAAACGATGAATCACAAATGCTTAGCATTTCAGTACTTAATTTTAAGTCAATACTTGTACCTCCCTTTGCCAAAACACCAGGCATTAATAGTGAAGTGCTGCAGGAACACTAGATGAAGTATTTATTAGAACATTTTAGTGATCAAAGGTCAGGCTCTACAAGGGAGAATTAATTAAATAACACTGCTAAACACTCATCTATACTTCTGTTCTACGGATGGTTACTGATGCATAGTGAGACAGAAACTAGAACTGACAAAGCAGATGATAATGAGTTTGAAATCAAGTTCTATAATGTATACTTACAAAATTGTGATTAACCAATATGAAAAAAAAAAATCTCTAAATGCCTCTCAAGACCGCTCTGCTGGACATCAGAACAAGAGGAGCCAGACCTGCTGTGAAGTAGTGAGCAGGAAGATCAAGTGGCAAGAAACATTAAGCACACTGGCTTTTTAAAATTCATTTTAATTTGGCCCATGAAGCATAACTGAAACATACATACCAAAGACTATTCCTATGGCAGAACAAATATGCGTTTTTTTCAAAATAAGAGCTTACAAAAGAAGCAGGCACTTCCTTTCCATCTTTGCCCTCCTCATACAAAGAGCTACTGTTCCTTAATCCAAAAGCAATCCAAATGATTTGCTGGAATTAACTTCTAACACTGGCTAATTTGTTTTTATTTTCATTCTTCCTCAGTATTTCACTTCCTTATTAAACAGCTACCACAGAATAGCACTGTAAACTGGGAAGATGACCAGAAAATGCCTCCAGAGAACATTATACCAAAGACACTTCCTGCCCAGCTGAAAAATTGGCTGCACAGAGCTGTCTCCTACCTCCACTGACCCCACAGGCATCACCTTCACTGACGAACCAGTAATTATAAAGCACTCATCTCAATCCGAAGATTACTCCCAGAATCACATTACATGATAATGAGTTTCTAAGTTATTTGAAACAAAGCTTACATTTAAAATCAACCAACTGCACCTCTCAGTATTATCCCTATTTTCCCCAACTTCACGTAACATCTCTATTAGTCTGTGTTATATCAAGAATGAAAAACAGGGTATTTTCTTTAAAAATCCAAGAAAGGATTAACGTAACCATAATCTAAAAAGAGGTTCTACACCAGGGCCACTAATTTTTGAAAACAGTGATGCCAAAACCCAGGAGTGCTAAAATACTAATTCCACTTGACATTCTGATGGCATCCAGCCAGGATCTCAATGCCAGAATCCACCACAGAGCTTTATTTGATTGCTTAATTGTTTTACAGGGCCAATTCCTAGACAAGCCGCACTGTAAAACTTCCACATGAGAATGTCAGAAATACTCCCTTTTGCAAAGCTTAACACTACTTACAAGACAGGAGACTGACTTTAAATTTATAAAATTCTAGCGTGAAATCCATCGCATTTGCTTGAAGGCTAAATACTTTTTTTTGTCTTTAAATAAATGCAGCTCCTTCCATTCAAGGATCAACGAACTTTACAAGCCTAACGTCTGTGGTACTCCTAATAAAGCACACACCATTATCCTCATTTTACACACTAAAAGCCAAAACAGAGGCTAAGTTACACACCCACCGTGACGCAGCGCATCTGTGGCAGAACTGCGTTCAGTACTGAGCTCTAATAATGAGGAGAGATAGGGTTTTGAACACAATAGTTCCGCAGCATGACTAGTGAGAATGTTCCTGGCACTGTTATTCACTACCCTCGCTGGCCTGTCTCTTTTACAAAACCCCCTTCTCTTGAAATCAAGCAGCACCTCAAAAGCAACCTTGGACAAGTTTTATTATAAATCTTATCTAGTAAAATCTGGCGTATATGAGCTTTGGATCCTGTTCAACTCGAAACAATACCAAAAAAAAATAAAATCAAAAGAGCACATGCTAAGGGAGATGAGAATAGCTAGAAGGTAATACAATCTGTTCATCACAATTTACCCAAAAGGTCATAGTAATGACTCTCAGAAGCTGTTTAAAAACAAATCAAGATCATTTTAGTAAAGGTTGTACAAACCATTGTTGTATGTTCAATATTTTTAGCGTATGCGGGTTCCTACCCCTTACCACATTTGAGGTTCTCTGGTCACAATCCCCACGTTGGTTTGGCCTGCTCTTCTCCATCTCATTCCTCCCCAGCTCGTGAAAGCCAGCACTTGTGGCACACTCACGGCAATTCATGGACACACTGACAGACATTGTCATCACATTCATTTATAGTCTTATCTTAAATTATAAGGATCTAGCAGCAGTTCATAAAACAGCTTATCTGTCAGTCATGTGAAAAGATGAGCATACCATCCTTCTGCTCCCCTCAGCGAGCAAAGAATCACACTGTAAAAATCTGTATGTTGCCAAAGGAATAAACACAGAAATCCCAGATTCTTGCCAAAATGCACTTATCAGATTTACTTCAGCTGACAGACACAAACGTAGAAATTTTGTCAAACAGGCAAAGACACCTCTTGTCAAAGCAGGTGATCTCAGCCTGTTGAAGTGGTTTGGCACTAAACAGGGCAAAACTTCAAACCAACTGTAAACCAAAAGTTGAAATTCCTGATATTTTGGGAAGACTGCACCAATGAACGTGAAGCCCTCTTTATATTTCCAAGTTTGTCTGGCCTTTTTCTTTCAATGAGTTAAGCACAGTCATGCTAACAGCATGAACGCCAGAGGCACAGCACAGCTATTAACTTACAATCGAATGAATTGTATGCTCTTTGGAAGACATTAGCCTGCTGCGAAACTCAAGTGTTAGCTCTCATGAAAATGAATTTATGTACGTCTTCATCTCAAGTCTCACAGAGAAAGCACAGAGCACATGCCCGGCCAGCTCATAGTAGCTGTGTTGCTTCTGGGCAAGTCATTCCAAATTCAGGCTTCTGTAACACTTCCAGACACCCCTGAAGACCAGCAGTCTGGACCACTGAAAGAGGATTCACACTGGTTTTACTATCTCATCTAAAGCAAACATGTTTTCACTAGTATGATATGTATCTGATTGCTGTGCTATTCTCAAAGAAAACCAAAAGACAAGCCTTTCTTTGATCAACACGCTTACTGAACAGGACAGATCCTAACATTATGTAACAGAAACCAAATAAGCATATGCAAACATAATGGATTCATTACTGATTGGGGAAAATGTAATGTGTTTAATCATTCATAAATCTATTCTTATATGCACGGTAAACTGCACTCAGACAAAAAAAGAATGTAAATACAAAGTACAGACCTGTTACACACACATCTTGGAGAATGACTAAAGCTTTCTTGTTATTTTTAAACTACAGAAATCTAACCCTAACTTTTGTTCATGAAGATTACTAGACCAGAAAATTTAGGGGAAAAATGCCAATAATTGTGTTTTTCTGATTTATACGCTTATGTACATTGCCGATACATAAAATCCAAAAATCAAACCAAAAATCTAACAAGTCATTACCTCCCCACTAAATAAAAGTTAAAACTGGTATTATGATGAGAAGGAGGAATACACACTCCAAGAGCTGTTAGGAAGAGGATGATACTGAGAGGAAGAGAAACAGAAATAACATCTGAATTACCACAAGACAGTATGGGGTACAATATGTTTTAACATAATGTATATGACTACAATGAATAATATAGCTATTTGTGCAATGGCTTTCTGTACAGCTTCATATGCCATAAGCTTCTGCTGAATGGAAAACTACTTACTGATTAACCACCTAAGTAATAGCTGTAGTTTATTCAATGCAGTTCTAGATTACATTTGAAGAATAAAAAAAGCAAGAACTGATCATGTATCATTTTTCCCTCTTTTGTAAAATGTATGTCAAAAGCTGCTAGGTTGTACCACAATAGTAGACAAATAAACACAGGCAACAATCCCAAGTCTCAAAGATTTTTACAGGTATAACTCTTCTATTACAACAATACTGTTTTGCATACATGCGCAGGAGCTGACAGATGCTCATATGCAAATGAATCAAATTACTAAATTGGGGCCTGAATTTATATAAAGTTTTCACGTAGCAAGATACTTCAGTCCTCCTGAAATGCTGAGTTTGTGCAGTCATTTGCCTATATTGAAATGTTTTGGTTTCCCTCCTGTGGGTTAACAAGAACACAAGTCAAAGCAAACAAGAACATAAGTGGCAAAGGAAACTATAAAGCATAAGTTTGATCAGACATACAATCTGAAATAATACAGGGGAAAAAAATCCTCTTAAGTTGTCAAAGCGTCATTCGTAACAGGAACAAGAGGGGGAAAAAGAGTGCTTCTCTGAAGTTTACACTGACAGCTTCTCTTGATATGTCACACTGACAACCATAACTGTATCTGATAGGAAAATCCACTCTCTTGGTGGCTACAGAGATCTGAACGAGAACAAGTAGAACGCTCATTCACTTCCAACCTTTCAAAGTAAAGGTTTGAAACCAGTTCCCTATTGCTTCAGTCAGTGAAGCTGAACAGCGACTCTTCTGCTGCACAGCACACATGCCATCCCACTGATCACCCTACTCGACAAGCGCGCATCACCAGCTTATACGAGCTAAGAATCTAACCCAGTTAATTCAGTGAACAGGATCACATGTCTTCATTCTGCAAGACTGGACTTCAATATATCACAGATATGGATCATCTGTGCAAATGTAGCTATGTACAAGATGACACGTGCACGTATTCTTCTCATATATATATATTTTTAGATACATATACACACGTACACAGAAAGATACAATTTCGGGTGCAGGAAATCCTCAGGATACTGTTCATGGAAGCCTGGGAGGGTACATGAGTTTCCCTAGTTTTATTCACGTGCTTAGGCATCTCCTATTGACCACTTATTGAGACAGAGGCTACACAAGGTGGCCCTTTGGTACCGCACAGCAGGGCTGTTCTGTTCTCATCCCCATGAGTTCCATAGTCTGGATACTTAATTAGCTCTTCTCATATGAGAACTCTGGGAAGTTTTGGAAAAAAGACCTGGAGGAGAAGGCTTTACAGGTTAAGTGCTACAAGACTGTTCCAGGCAGCAAGGAAAGCACCATGAGTGTATCTGCTGGCTGAGGAGTTCAGAATTCTGGAAGAGGATCTAAGAGAGAAGAGAACAAGGAGGAAGGAGAGAAACTGAGAAGTGCTAGAGAATGCCAGCCTTTCCATCTACTTCAGGTCCACTTTAGAACACAGGTATAATTTAAGTTATGAGTTAAAGCCTTTGTTTTGAAAATATTTGAACCCACTGCATTCCTATTTCAGAATTTATGCTTAGCTTACCCAATTAAAACTGTACGTAAAGTAATACCCAGACTGCACTTTCCTTCACATTGTGCAAACAGTTAAAAAAAAAAAAAATTAGACAGTCATTAGTCACTGGGATTATGCAAGAAGGCACAAGAGGGGGAGAAAAAAAAAAATTAATCCTGCGGTAGCCACACATTCCTGGAATGCCAAGGAAAAGCCTGGGTGCTCTTCACCTTGCAGCGATTGCAACGA
>NW_009619980.1:0-24881 GCF_000690535.1 Cariama cristata
GGACTGGATGGTGGCTGTAGGGCCCTTCCAGCCCAACTGGGCTGTGCTGTTTCCTCTCCTCCGCTCTGGCCAGCAGGAGTTAGGTGAGCTTTCTGTTTGTGGCATCAGATCAATGAATGTTTGTGGTGCAGAGCTCAGTGCCACTGAAACGGCTGTAAATTGGCAAGAAGTGTGAATGCAGCGATGAAAACTGTAGAACCGTCAAGGGCAGAGTGAGGAGATATGTTCATACTCCTTCTGAACAGTAGCTAAGTGGCGTTGAACGTTTGGAAACCGTTTTTCTTCTGTATGGTGAGGGCCAGAAGCCACCATCTTTAAATCACTGGCATTAGGTTAGGGAGTAGGAATAATGTTGGCATGAAGAGACCATTGTTGTTTTTCAAGGCCTATGAATAGTTTTGGTGTGAAACTTCAGCAGGACCTAGAGCTTTCATAGTGAATGGTTATTTGGTACTAGGTGAGGTGTTCAACTTTTGAGTTGTTTTTTTGGGTGGGAACATTGGGTCTGCTTGGTCAGACTTGTAACTGTGACTGATTTTGGAATAATCTTGTGTTTTGTGTGATATTGACGTTAATTCATTAGTATCCAAATTTTACAAAACGTACCCGTAGATTTAGGCCATAAAGTGAGTGTAATTCTCTGAAAAACTGTCTTTTTTGGTAGTATCTTTTCAGTGGTCTGATACTGTCAGTCATGTTTTAGAACATCCAGCTGTCTTGTGAGACAGGCATTTTGCAAGGCAGAATTTAGGTGTGCAACCTCAGTGATGGTGCTGCAACAAAGCGTTAAAGAATTTGTGGTAGTTATTTTTTCTTTGCAATGCTTTTTTCCATTATGGTTATATTGCAGAATATAGCTAATGAGAGATCTTGCTAATTAGTATTTTTGTACCTAAAAGATTGTTGATATTTTGATGTTCATTACAGTTATACTAAAATTTTATATTTGAATTTTCAAGTATGAGACTGGCAAGCTACGTTTGGGTTGGTTTGACTTGACTTGTTGCGACCTCACTCAGCCTGAAGCTGTGAAATTGCTTTGAATAGATGTTCGGTCCTGACAGGAACAAATGCATATTGACAGCATAAAATCTGTCATTTTCTTCTGCCCTTTTTCTTTGTTTAGTTATAGCTTTATAAGCGGGGTTTTTTTTCCTCTTCTGTCATTTTTTTTGGTTAATTTCTTCAAGGAATCAGGTGGTGTTCAGTATGTAAATGCCTGAATACCTGTCTGTTTGCAAAACTTGTAAAACTTAAGCATCTATACTATGTTGCTAAAGTATTAGGAGGCTTGAGTTTCAAATCTGGTCTAAGAGGACCATAGTCGGAAATAATCAAAATAACTAATTTTGTTGCATGCTCTTGTGGTTGATTCATCAGATGTTATGCTCTGGAGACTTTGTAGTGAGGTAGAACTTGTCACAAATGATACATCAAACTGGTTGTTTTCTTTAAAAGGAAGATCTAGACCAAGTTTTACTGAGATGTTATAGTTAGTAATTGTTGAAGTAAGTTTTGATACAGAATAATTAGGTTATTATGGATTTAAGATTATTACTTGTTGATATACATGATCTCTGTGTAGGTCCCTTCCAAATCCCCTCCACCAACTGGCGACAGAAGCAGGACATCTTCGTTTACAGATCAGAGTTGTGAAGGCACTTTAATGTCGGACAAAGAGGTCAGTTGAGAATGTTTTTTCTGTATTTTTCAGCTTTAATTTTAAAAAAAAAATCTAACTTTGTGTCATTGAGTAACTTTTTTTTTGATTCCTCAATCTTCTTATTTTCTGTGCATTTACAGATGTGAATAGTCTAAATTTTATGTTAAATACTGCAGTGTTTAATATTAGTAGAACAGACTTTTAAGCTGTAGTGGTTAACCTCCAGATTAGGAAACCTTTTAAGTCCTCCTTCTGGTCTTAAAAATCTTACCCTTGAAGAGAACTCAGTGAAGATATCATTAAGACTCCTATCAGGATGATGGGGAACCCTGACTTGCATAATAGAGCAATCAGAGGAGATAATCCATGGTCATCTCTTTTCATATTGAGTACTATGGCTTTTTTTAAGTTACTTGATGAAAAAAGAACAAACAAAGAAAAAAAGCCCTGACTTAGCATGAAAATAGGCTGGTGGAATAAAGCAGGGAATGATCCTGAGATTCTGTGAACCTTGTCAGAGAAAATGTTACATTCCTAGCCAGAAAATACAGTTGCTGGGTTTTACTACAAAAAAAGGTGTGTTTTCTTGCAGTGGGACAATCCACTTTAATTTTTAACATCACGTTTTCTTCAGGAGATGATCAGCTATACCTGAAATTTGTCTTAGATTCCAGTATGAACTCTACCAGTGATTACAGCTCGGCAATTTGCTTCGTGCAATGATAATAGAAGTGAAAGGAGGAGTACCTCATGAATTTGTTCTATATTTTGGAAACGCAGTATTGAGTTGTCTAATAAATGTTTATTTTCTCTACTGTTTTATACATATATGTAAGCATATAATGACTTCCCTCTGTCACTGGAGAGAGGTTTCCTGTTAACTGATCCTCCGAATGTCATCGAGCAGTGTCACCCAGGGTAAATTATTAAGCGTTTCAGTAAGGAGGGTTTGCTGTTGGTTTTTTTCTGTTTTTCAGGAAAAACCACCTGCATTTCTGTTCTTAATGCAGAGTATAGGAGTGGCATATTGCCGCACCAGAGCTACCACTGTGGCCTAGAAGGAATGAATTGGTACTGAGTGTTGGTGTTACCAGTGACCAGTGCAAACATAAAGAATCCCCTTTTATTTTATTATGTGTATCCATTGTGAATGTGCTAGAGGTTAAAGAACTGATTTGGCCAAGGTTTTCAGACTTTTTAAGCAGCAAAAGCGTAGTGGAATATGAAATACTGAAGCAATGAGACACAACGATGTTCTTCTGTGAGACTGATTCACTGGTTTTTTGTCTGTCATTAACTTGGTGCTGCCTACAGAAAAGGAAGAAATCTTCCTCTCTCTTTTCAGTGAGAAATAAAGGGAAAGATTCAGTGGTAACACTCCTCATCCCTTTTATTATACAGGTACCAACTGCTTTTCTACTCAAATAGTGTAACTCACACATTGAGTGAAAGGCAAAATACTTTTCCTTAACTTGTATTTATTTTTGAGGATGTCTTCTTTCATTCCAGATCTGAAAAAGGTCTGAAGACTTACTTTCTATTTCAGTTTTATCAGTTGATTTAGTAAAAAAAACTAGCTCCCTTCACAGTTTGGATAACAAATTTAAAAAATAAATACATTTCCAAATGTTGTTTGATGCTGCTGCTAATGTCATCTGTATGTATCAATGTTTTCTGTAGCGTTCACCATTCCTATGGAGAACTACATTTTTTCTTGTACTGCTTCATTAGATATATGTTGCCCCCCAGCAGGCTGTTTTTTTTCCAGACTGCTTTTCCAGACAAACAAGAGAAGCAAAGAATTCCCCACAGGACATGGCAAGTTATGCTGGAAGAACATTATGCTGTAAATACAGTGGTTACACTGGAATAATCAGGGAGGCAGAAGGAGAAATAAGATTAAGAATGGAAATGGAGTACTAAAGTGACCCCAGATTTACAGTTATCCTTGGGCTTAGGAAGCTGCTATGAGAATTTTAGTTGTGAAACATAGCCTGCAATTAGAAATTCAGAAAGTAGTGAAGCTGCTAAGGGGATGGAAGTCTCCTATTTTTTTGTAAGGACTCGTTTTACGTCAAATGGAAAGTTTTACTAAAAGATAAATCTAGATGGTCAAGACATGAAATCTTCTTTCTACAAATATTTTTCATAAATGTTAATAGAATGATTAAAAGCAAATAGTCTTTGAAATGTATTTGTTTGGATTAGATTTTCATAAAATTCAGTTCAACGGCAGTATTACTATGCTTCAAAAAGATGCAGATATTGCATACTATCTCTGAAGACATATGCCCTGATTATTATGTCTTTTGGGGGGCATTTTTCACAGTGTTCTTATTTGATCAGGCAGATGTTTTACGTACAGATGGCAATGGCATTCCAGTGAACTGAAGTTGGACAACATTTAATAGACTGAAAATATTTGAAGAGTATCATATGCTAAAACGTTCTTGCAGTACATGAATAATCGCTAACCCTTTTGCTAAGCAAAATTACAGTGTTTCATAGTTCTCTTGTATGTTCTCTGCCCTCCTCCTGGGCAATTAGGTTTTAGTATGTCTTTGATAGATCATATTTTTGGATTTTTAGTGCTGTAATATCAAAGTTGCAGGTATTGCACGTGAAAACTTTGATTTATACTCAGAATATTTTTAGAATAAAAACAATTTCAGAGTGAATTATGGTTGTAAGTCACAGCATTAGTCTGATCAAAGAATTATTGTAAAACATACAGGCAAACATTCTTGCTTTGTGTTCTATAATAAGAATATTTTTTTTTCAAAATTCCAAAACATTCTCAGTTTAAAAAAAAACAAACCAAAAACAAAACAAAACAAGAAAACACTTGTATGCTCCATTCATGGAATACTAGGTAAGTTTCCTTTTCATGCCCACTTTATTCTTTGGCTTCTATTTTAGTGGAGCTGTGGATCTCCAGAGGCGGTGTTAGAGAAGCTCGTAATTTTTTCCTGTATAAAGAAATAGCAGAAGCCAGTCTAGTTCTGTATTCTGTTCTTGCAAGTAGCCCATAAAATACGACTACAGTGCGAGGTAAAAGCACATATTGCTACTTCTCTAGAACTTCTTCGGACAGTTTGCATATCAGATGCTTTCTGAGTTGGTCTTGGTACTGTTTGAAACTGCCCTGGATGATTAAAACGTGCTTACTTAGTGCTTCCAGTCTTTTCTAGGGAAGAATAGCGTTTGGTTTTCAAACTGCTACCGTGTTGACTCTTGAACGGAATTAGCGGTGAAATACATCAATCGTATTCAGTATAGTTCCTAGAAGTTCAAAATTTTCTTTCTGTTCTATAATATACTTACTTATGAGTCAGGCCCACCTGCAGAAGATAACAAAGGTAGTTTGGAGCCATCAGCAGAGAGCAAACAGCTGATAGCTTGCTGTGGGTGACCTACCAGTCATGCAGATCCAAGTATCACACACATCCTCATGAGTGTTATGGAATTGACAGCAGAGCACAATATATATAGCTCTTCTTAGAGCTAAAGATAAACTAGCCAAGGTACTTCTCTGTCTCACTTTAGTGCTATATAATGACTATGTTTTTAAATTAATTGAAATGTTTTTCTAGCATGGCTATTAATAAAGCAGGACAGGTAAAACTGAAATAATACTCCTTCACCACTTTTGTTAGTGCTGCATCTTTTCTGTATTCATATACTTGATTGGAAGTACTTCCAAATAGATGTTGCCATGCAAAGATGGTTCAGATATGTCTACCTTTTTTTCCTTTCTGACATGCAAATTTAAAACTGAATTTTGGAGGCTGTATAACCTAGTTTGTATCTAAAGCCTGGATGTTACAACTCCTGATACATACACCAGCATGTTTATATTGCTCATCAGAATGAAAAACAAACCAGAAAAGAGTTGTGTTTGATTTCTATACTACCTCTTTCTGAAAATACAGTTCTGCACTCTTAGATTCTGGGGCTTTTTTAATTGCAGAGAGAAACCTTGATATTTCAGCTCTTCAGTTTTTCCTATTCCCTGATCACAGTAAGGATGAGGCATAAAAGGTTATGTTGCAAATTGCATAAACCTTCTATAAATAAATAGTTGTGTAAATCAGCAAATTACTGAATTATTCACAACGTTTTTCTGGCATTCCCCAACTTGGACAACCAACCAAATTTACGTATTTATTTTACTGTGGGGAATGAGTTACTTGTCAGTAAGACTCGAAACTCTAAACCTTTAGCCGAATAGCTGACATCTTCCAGCTCCTTGAACTAGATGAGCAAATACTGGCTTGTCTCTTAGACAAGCTTACAGTCTAATCGCTTTCCCTCTGTCTTACTGTACTTGCAAACAACATAGCAAAACTGTCCATGTACAATTATAGAAACTTTTAAGCATTAACATACTACAAATGCACATATACCATGATGTACTTTGCTAACAAAATGTATGAATTTTCAGATTTGCTTGATAACAGTTTAATTTGGAACCGCAGCTTCTCTTCTTTTTTTTTCTGAAAGGCAATAATGACTGCATTTGACAATCAAACATATAACATGCATTGTTTCGACTACTGCTATCTCCAGAACAATGAGACTTGAGTCAAACTAATCCCTGTTAAATTCTGGTTTTTGTTTCACAGCGTGTTAAGGAAGCCCTTTGATCTAGGGATCACAAGTACTTTGGCCTTTGCACTCCACTCATCAGAATCTTAGCAAAGGAAGATTTGAGCATGGTAATTCTTCAGAGGGTGGAGAAATAGCAAGAATAATATGAACTCAGTTGGATTTAGAGTTCAGAAAGTCCATAAAGAACAAGCAAGGTTACTTAACTTAGGCCAAACGTGAGGACTACAAAAACTGTTCAAAATTTTGGAAATGCAAAGGTTATTTTAAAAATACCTTTATGTATTGTTCTTTGGTAATACTGAAGCAAACATAGCATCATCTGGTGTCTGGCTTCATCACTTAATTTACATAATTTGCAACTTTCTTTCCGAGATAGAAATGTTTGCTGGTTAGTAAGATTTTACTTGGGGGGCGGGGGGGGGGAAGAATAGGAGTTAAATGTTGTGACAAAAGATCGGCGATATCATGACCTTAATTTGGTGCCTGAGATAAGGTTGGTGTGGGGTAGGGAGTTTGTTTACCCTGGGGTATGTTTGAAACAGAATGTTGGAAGATCTTAATAGGGTTTCTATAGCAAGGTTCCAGTGTGATTTGATGGCGATCAGAGGATTAGAGAAGGTTAGTTAAAGGATTATTTACATCTTTGCAGATTCTGCCCGTTTCCTCTATGCTTCAGCCCAGCTGGATTCCCTGCTTGTCTGGTTGTACTGATCACAGTACTGGCAGGGCGCCAATGTGGTGCTAGTGATACGTTAGTATAGGACAGATAAGTTTAATGTTTCTGAAGCTACTAAGGTAATTCAAAGTGGGTTTTAGGCCAAATCCTGAAGTGCAAGAATCCATTGTGGAAATATTTACATCTGTTTAATTTTGGCAGACTAGCACGTTGTTTCTTGCCTTTTTTTCCAGACATAGGTGAATCATTTTTAGTGACTTTTAATACCCCCTCCCAAGTTAACTAGACAGCTAGTTTTAAAGCCATACTGAATAGGTGATTAAAAAAATTAAAAAGGGCAGATAAAAACACATGTATGTATTGGAAAGCATTAGGTAGTGTAATTGTAGGACTCGTTAGAGAGCTCTGCCTATAATTTAGCTGTAAAAGTATAACAGGTAATGAGTTGCTGGAGTAACAAAAATACCGTGAGCAAGTACTTAAATGTTTTCATTGTTGAACACCCAGCATCCAAGAATGGAGGATGAACTCACTAATGAGAAGATGCAACCAGTTCTAAATGTGCTAAGGGAATACCACTCTTGGACCATGACTGGGTGTATTCTGTCTTTGGTAGCTATTTGAAGTGTGAAACTCTTGTCTTGGCTACTGGGGAGGAAATATTTTGTGATTTCATTTTGATACAGTGATTACTTTTCTGCCTCAGTATTTTGCCTTTTGCCCTTCTTTATTTGTAGGGTTGGCCTAACAGCATTAGATTGCATCAAGTTACAGGTATATATCCAGTTGGAATGCAAATTCCAGTCTCTTTCTCTTCATGGTTTTCATCTCTAGGAATTTAAATCTCTTCTTTGATACTGACTTGATAAAATGGTTAATTCAACTTGCGGTGTTTTTACAAGTAGTTTTACTAGTAGTTTGAAAAATTTTGTAAGGATTTTTTTTTTTTTATGTAGTTAGAATTCTAGTGTATAAGAGCAGTAGAATATGAATAGTCAAAAGCATACAATTTATATTGTTTATAACTGAAATACTGATAGAATTTTTAGAATAACAAGTTTTTCACACCAAACTGAGAACAAAGAAGGCTGAGTGGTATCTGAAGGTAAGGCATCCACAGAAGTTTAAAGAAAATTACAATATCAGTGCCTGAAACATTGTCTTTATCTTTGACTAACTGGGAGGGTTTTTTCAGTTGTGTGTTTCTTTACTTCTGAGTGATCAAAACTGGATTTTCGCTGTTCTGAAATGATCTAATGCATATTTTCTGGTTATATCCTGCCTTTATGGATACCGGTTGTCTCATAAACTGCTGTATTGTTTTACGATGTTTTTAATAATGTGGAAAAATTGAGTAAAATCGTGCAACATCCATTACCTTATTACTTGATTTATTTTCGTTTTCCTACTTTTTGCATTGAATGACAGCTGCTAGCCGGGATGATAGCAGAACCTGCTTTTCTCTCTGAGTATACTATCTTTGCTTTGGATCCCACCAAACGAGCTAAGCCACAGAGTGATGGTGTGGTGAGTCCTCCCACCCCTCTTAGTGATGCCTTTAGCAGGGGGAGGAGAGTACTGTACTAGAACGCAAACCTAGTGTTGCTTGTGGCTTGTTCTCACAAAGGCATCTGTCTTAACTACCCTGTTGCTAACCCTGCACTAAATTTCACGGAGGTAGTACCTGCTAGCTCCTGGCTGGTGTGCTGTATGATGTGAATTTATTGTAACATAAAAAAATTAACACGTTTTCTGTTACACAGGTAACCATACTCCACACAACTTTTAAATAATTGTTGCACAAGTTTGTACGTTCGTTGCATAGAATTCATTAATGCCATTGAAAGTCTTCTCTTCATTTTTATCTATGTCTGTATGTATTTCAAGATAAATGGATATGATAAGCATTGAGATTGTTTTTGTCTAAAAATCACGTGGTTTTGCTCTGTACAGTGAGAGCCTCACAATGTCATTTACTACTAATGGTAGCAGGAAATAATTATCTCACACAGACACTGAAATTCAACTACTTCTAGTTGGTAACCTGGCAGCTATTGTGAGGATAGTCTTTTTTTTAATAATTAGATTTTATTTTAAATATGTATTTCTTTGCCTGGAAATGTTGTTTTCATAGTATATGAGTGGAGAAGCTTGGTGACAAGAGAGTAAGGAGTGGAGAAAAAGAAGCCAGGCATAGGGAGGAAAGCAGCCTTTTACTTTGACATACGCACAAACCTGATTTCTTCTCGTTATTGTAACAGGACTGGGATGGCATCTCTCACATGCTTCAGAGGCACGTGAACACAGTGTTTTTTAGTCTCAGCTCATCCTCATACTTCATGATTACTTTGCTTTTCCAGTTTAGCAAGTGCTTTTTTGCCACTCATGCGGAGCCTGAAAATGAGAAGTCACTAAAGCTGTAACGGGGTAGAAATTTGATAAGCAGATGGACATAGCGGAACACACCATGCTGTGTTGGACTTGTCTCTCAAGCTGAGCAAGAGTGGACTGGAACAGGGATTAAAAAGTTGATCTGTGGAAAGTCTTCACTTGTTGTAAAGGGTTATGCTTGTTTAGAGCATGGCCTTGGAGTGCAGATTCATTACTAACTCAGTCATGGTGTTCTCAAAATTAAGCTTTTTGATGGGGAGCAAGGAGGACATTCAGACTGTGCTGAAATCTGTAGTTTTGAAATAGTTACTAGATTATTGGGGTTTTTTTTCAGTTCTAGGTATTGTGACCGTATTCCAGGTGCAGTGATCACTGCTTAAAGTTTCACTACAAATTTAATTAAGCTTTTCTACACTTTCAGCGATGAACAGTTGTGGGCTGTTTTTCCCTGCACTACAGCATATCCCTAGTACAATTGCATCTCACAAAACATATTTCTGTGAATGCTCAAATGTTGTCTTAATATTATCTTTTAGTATATAGTTTAGTGGCAGGAATCACTGACTTGCATATTTATATATGAGACTGCACACATAGTAAATAATTATAATGTAAGCATTATTGTTAATGTGTTACCAATGTGTATTGATAATAATTACCTGTAAAACTGATTTTGTTCCCTGAACTTTTTGAAAGCTGTACTCTCACAGTAAGAACTGGAGAGGAGAAAACAATGATATGAAAGTTTATAGGGAAGAGTAGGGTCGATTATATACAAATACATATTAAAAAAATTACATATGTTTGGGAAACCTTGGCAAACTAAAGATACAGGAGAGGGGAGGTTTCATCCACACACACAAATGCATATTAATTCTGCTAAAACAGACCAGTATTTTAACTGTGTGTGTGCCAGTGACGTGTGATCCAAGAGAGTGAGCATCATAGAGAAGTGATTGTGATTGTGGATTTTTTGGCACAGATGAAGTTAGAAAAAACTCTTTACTAGCAAAGTTGCATGGGTTTTGTTGCATGAAGAAACAGTTCAAATATTCTTGGACAGAGAGGTTTTTAAAAGAAAAATTGAAGGAAAATGAGGGAAGAAAATGTGTACTAAACTCTCCTTCCTTCCTCTGTAATTTACTCTATTTTGGAATACCTGAGAAGGAGAGAGAACAGTAAGATGTGTTTTAAATGCAGACATTTAGGCTTTCACTCTTTAGGCTTATGAATCTATTTATACCTTTGAGAAATAAATAAGATGAATTCGTTTGCATTTCAGAAATAGGGAGGTAAGGAAGCACAAGGGTCACTGGAATGCCCTAACGTGCTCCAGTTAAAACTGAGCTCTGGTTTATACATCTTAATAACAAAAAGCAACCTTTTAATTAGAGATTGTAAGTATTGCCCTCTTTGGATAGAGATATAGTTGTGTGTGTTCTGTGGGTTCGTGGAGGAAAGACTTCTGTTGGTCTCCAGAAACCCTGACGTAACTCTACTGGCATTAAAACTTCTGGAATGCCAGCCTGTGCTCTGTGATTCTAGTTTTGCTGAAACATCTCTTAAGGCTTATGAAAGGCTAGGGCTTCTAAGTTCTTCAAAGCCTCTTAAATCTGTAGTTATATATAGCAACTTCCATTCATGCTTACCTTTCACTGTGTGGATACCAAAATATGACCCTTTGTCCTAGGGCACAGCAACTTAGAATTGCAACAACTAGATACCTGTGGTGGTCCAGTTTTTGTATAAAAATTTGCCAGTGTATCCCTTTTTTAATTTATGCCAATAGAAAGTCTAATCCCAAGTATAGGTTCTACTTTTGTTCACACAGATTGAATACAAAGATGTCAGCACAATTAATAGGAAAGTTTTAAAAGTGATGACATTAGTTTTAGTTTTGAAAAGGCAGTTTTTAAGGCGCTTCGTAGATCCTTAAATGGCAGCTTTTTAAGGATCTTCACAGAAAAGAACAACATCCATGGTTTTTATATTCATAAATACCTTACTAGATTTAAGAAATCTGCTTAATTTTGTGTTATATAATAGATCTTAAATATTATTAAATTATTCATGTGAATTAAATGTATAAACCCTCCATAGTTTACTTTCATTCTTTTTATAGGTATCAGAATATATGATTTTTGAAAGAAGTGTTTGTAGTTAGTTTGTAATTCTTAGTAAAGTATTTGTTTTCCTTTGTCAGTCCAGTACTAGCATGGTAGATGCTTTGTAAATAATAAAGCAGAAGATAAATTTTTATTTGGATTACCGTTATTATTAACTTTCCAGTTAGGAAATGAAAAAGAACAGGTAATGGAGCCGAGAATAAAATGTAGGAATGCTTTAGTATAAAATGCAGCAAGAGCTCTTAATCCACTAGGAATAAATCCACCGCAACAGGATGGCGCTCTGAAGCGGGATGCGGATTTTGTTCGAGGCAGGTGAAGCACAATTTCCAAATCCAAACAGGCTTCTTGTATGGCAGGTCATTGCGCGTTTCATTTTGTCTGAGTCGAGGCGGCTGCTCGATTCTCTGGCTTCCGTAACTCTCTGGATTTCTCTTTCTTCTGTGGTATTTTTGTACTTCCTTAAGTTTACTCCACGTCAAACCTTTCTGAAGGCCTTTTATACTGAATCATTCCTCTTCTACATTTATGTTTATGTATGTTTATCTGCATATCCACACATAGTAAAAGCTGTGGGTACAAGCATATAGCAGATACGTGGATGATTATGATTGATATTTTAGTTGTATACGTACCTTAGATTTTACAGCTTGCATATAACTATCAGAGCACATCTTGATTAAAAGTTAAGTTACACTGCTTTTAGCTGAATTCCTCATATTTTGTTCGATATGCCTCAGTGCTTTGCTTCTCTTGGAAAACATTCATATCCAAGATGGTCTCTAGCTTGTTTTACTACTTTGGTTTGGCTTGGTTTGAACACCAGAAAACGGTCTGGATTTGTACAGGTGAGGAAACACCTGAACACAGGACGTAGGAAAAGCGGGATAGACAGACTAGGAACAGAAATGGCTGAACTATGTCAAAACCAAACCAACCAACCAAAAAAAACCCAACAACAAAAAGCCAACCTCAAAGCGAATGTTTTCTGTTCTGTTGGTTTTGCTTTTTTGGGTAGGTTTTTTTTTTTGTTTTGACATTGGTTGATTTGTGTTTGTTTTTTCTTTGGGAGTGCAGAGGAATGTACACATGAAGGTTTGCACAGGATGTTTTTTCTGAAAGTCTGATTTTCTTCCTGTGCTTGTTTGGAGTCTTAAACAGCATGTTACCAGCACTTTTTTTCCAGGCAGTTTCCACACCGACACCCCTCAAATGTACTTGAACAGAGAAAGACAGCGTGATTCTACTGTTACTCATGTTGGCTGTAAACAGTGCTGGTCATCAGTTAGATTTTTCCTGCTATCATTTTGTCTTTTTGGTGTTTCTTTGATTTGTGCATAAATGTTACATAAATAATCATTATGAATAATTTAATTGGAGATGTGAGCGTTTGCAGATGTCTCATACTAATCCATGCACACATAGCTGCTTTGTAGTTCTGTATATTGCAGCGGTCTGATTTGTATTTAACAAACTACCTTGTTTGCATGAGGACATCTTAATAAACATTCAAAAGAAAATACTGAAAGCACAGGCAAGGAAAAAGCACAGGTGCTATTTGTAGGAATTGGTGAATTACAGTCTTTGTCATCTATTCCATCTAACAGTTGTTTTTCCTCCTGTAGAACTTAACTAAACCATCGCTTCCCAGATCCACAGAGAGCAATGGCAGTCGACCAGCCTCCCCACAGGTATGGGCAGGGGGTCTGGGGGGTTTGTTTCCTCCTTCACGGTGGTGTCGTTGTGTTATGTTGGCTTAAATGTCCAGTATATATCTTCCCTTATCTATCTATCTATCTATCTATCTATCTATCTATCTATATATATCTACCTGGAGTAGGGATGACGAGTACTTGCCTGTTGGGATCCTAGGGTGTTTTGTTTGTGTGTAATCCCATTAGCTGGTATTAAGTGTTGTCACTGATGCATGGAGCTTTTTTTTGTAGGGACAGGTTGGCGGTGTCTGCAGGCGTCTGCCTGCATTGAGGTGAGTCTCATTGCTCACGGGCACAGCCAGCACGGGATACGGAGCTTTAACCATGCTTTCAAAAGTAGAGGGAATATTGCGTGGCTTGAAAAATCAGTTCTAGCTGAAGGAAAAGAACTGATAGGCTTAAAAAAAATTGTCACTAGTGATAAAGGTGGAGCTCATTCTTTAATAAGTCTCAGAAAAAGTTTAGCTTGCTGGAGTGGGATTAGCAGTAGCTGCTAGCACGTGTGCCCCGAGGTTTTGTTGTGGAGGCAACATCGTGCGGTAATACTTTTAAATCACTTCTGTCGCGCCAGCAGTATATGGTATCATAGCACAGAACCTTTTGTTTTAGAACAGCATCAGTACTTTAGCTCCATAAATCAATAATAGTATTTTATGTAAAAATCGTAAAGCCATTTAAAATAAACCAAAAATAAGAAAAGGACTGTTTAAGATGGCATGCTAGAACTATTGTACAAGGACTTTTGCAATAAATTTGTTCTCTTAATCATAGGAAAATATCTTTGTGTCTTTGAGATAAATACAGTCTTGAAAAATCAAAAAGTGAGTCACACAATTTTTTTTTTAATTTTTTTTTTTTTTTAGTTTGGGACAACAGTAAATGCAACTATTTGTTTTAGTTACATATTCTTCACTTTTTAAAGGGGTTACACAGAAATTAATTCTTTTAAAAGTTTACCAGCTGTAGTTTATTGGTTTTAGTTGCATGCTTGGTTTTTCTGCACAAGGAGATGATTCTTCTAAGGGAGTGGTAGCTATTTGGTGTCATGCTATTTGGTGTTAGGCAGCAGTTGTTCTTTTGCCCAGATCAGGTCTCTGTTTCCTGGGCTTTAGCATGTCCATCGGCCTAAAAGCAGTACAGAAGGAATTACTTGCTTTGAATTTTTGCAGGTGGGTGACATTCAGTCTTTTGCCCAGAGGCTTCAGCTCCGAATTCCCTCTGTGGAGTCTTTGTTTCAAAGCCCGCTAAGAGAGTCTCTGTTCCACTCTTCTTCTAAGGAGTCCTTAGTACAAACTTCTTCAGGAGACTCATCGAATCGACTGGACTTGGACACAGCCAGTCCCACCTTTGAGCCGCCTTCCGACATCGAAAGTGAAACAGAAGAGCCCCTGGGAAATATGGACTGCTTCAGCAGAGAGCTGTTGCTGCAGCGACTGCACAAAATGGAGTGCAAGTTGGACAACTATAAGGAGAAATACTCAGAGGTAGGCAGTGCTGAGACTGACTGACCTGGGCGGAGAGGGGAAAAACATGAGGCCAACAGATAATGCATCGGTTTGTTTTCCTATCTGGAGCAAATAGATCAACTTACAACCAACATGGACGTTAAATTATTATTGTAACTCTGTCTTTGGCCTAGATAGGTCAAGTGTTTTTCTAGTAATGATCCTTTTCTTCTCTTTTGTAAGTAATTGCATGTCGTCAGCCATAGGGATTAATTAGTGGTTGCTCACACAAAGTAGGCCTATGGAGGTTTCTGCAGAAAGCCCGTAGCGAGGGGTGAAGTTCAGTACAGAGATGAGCATGGCTTGTACTCGCGTGACAGCAATTTTACTTTTCTTCCGAAACTTGTTCTTGGAGTACACAATGTATATTCCATGCACGTGTGATAGGCAAGCATTTTGTTTTCAGTAAATCAGTTCTATTCGCCATAATTTCCAGGTATTCCCTGGAAGGAGTTTTAAGGACTATTTCTTTTGCTATTTTAGTGAAATCCAATGAAATAAGTAGTTTTGCTACTCATTTTCGAAATTGTTGGGAAAAGTAAAGCTTTCCAAGTGGTGGTATTGGATTTTTTTTTTTTTTGGTAAGTATATGTGTTGTATTTTAAACTGGACATTTGCACTGTTTTTTACAGTTCTTTAGATGTTTGCTGCCCTCAAACACAAAAATGCCTGTGCAGACCTCTAGCTATTACTGTCAGAATCCCTGGAATCTAAAATACGTATACAGCAATTACAGTATTCAGCGTATGCCTGAAAAAACAGTTGTCTCCCATTAATTCAGTAGTTGTTGCCTCCCATGAATTTTTCACTCTCTTTCAGCTAGTATAATAAGATATATATTTTTTAAAGTTTATGTAAATGGTGTGGCTAAAATGAAAATTCTTCACTTTGTAGGTTTGTTTTGGTGGGTGTTTTTGTTGGTTGGGTTTTTGGGTTTTTTTTGTGTAGTCTGTCCAGCAAGTCTTAATTTTCTCTATCAAAAAAGCTTGCTCTTTTTTTGTTTGTTTGTTTTTGTGGGTTTCTTTAGTTCAGTTGGAAAGACTTGTTTTGCTGGAGCTTGGAAGAAAGTAGTTTCAATATATAGTGAGTATTTAAGATGTAAGGTTTTTTCCTTACTTAAAGTAGGACAAAATTAACATCTCAAAAATACGGTAAGGGAAACCATCCATGATAGTTTTAGTTTTCTTTTAAATGCAAAATAGGTATGACTTTGAAATTAAATGTAATTTTGAATTCTGAAAAATTCTAATTTATTTTAAATAAGAATTTGAAGATATCTTTTGACTTTAAAGATTCCTGGTTTTGCTCTTCTGGATTTGTTTTCCTTTAATGTTTCAGCATTTTAGAAACCGCATTCTAGTTCCAAGTGCCATTATGCTACTTCAGCTTTGGACAGCTTAGGCAATTGTGATCAAATTTTTAATTAAACTAAATTGTGCAGTTACTCATGAAGTCCTTTTGTCAACTTACAATGAGAAATATTGTCCACTTCCAGTCTTTCTTTGTCTACTGGGTATATGCAAAGCACATGGGATAAGAACATTCAGTGTTACAGAGACCTTTTTTTTTCCTAGATTTGTGAGTGTATTTTTTAATGCCTACTCATTGTAAAATTAATTTTACTTAAGCTTTCTGGGACGTGTACACTTACAGATGCCCATCCCTGTGGGATAGCTGCCTGGGATGTAACTTTCTGATACAGCTGGTTTTTGATGGCCTGTATTGAAGCATGGCTGTTCTTAGAGGTCTTTTCAGTGAAGGGAAAACTCCATGAATGCTGAGTAACCTCATTGTTTTGTCATGTAGGCTTTGTTTTTGTAACGTGTTGGAGATATTTTGTAAATGGAAAAGGGGAGCATTGAGAAAATTTAAGCACATTCCTGTCAGAAGAGCTTTCTCAAGTGAAGTGAAGAGTTTGAAAATGCAGATAGTGACATAACTAAGCAAATTATTTTGATAGCTATAAGTGGATGGGTTATCATCATTATACCTGATTTCTGTATTTTAGCTAGTGGCTGCTTATCAAGTTCTCCAGCGGGAGAAGAAGAAGCTAGAGGTAAGCATTACTTTTCATCCTCTCTTACCTGAATGCTTTTCTGAATCTTAAAATGTATAGTGCAAATACAGATTTAATTTTCAGTGCATTATGTGTGTGTTTACACAATACGTTGTGTATGTGTATATGTGTGTGTATAACAAAGGACTCTTTCTTAGCTGGAATTTATAAGGAAGCCAAGTTAATAATGGTTTTCAAAATAACTGTGAAGCTATTTTACTCCAGCCTTTTTTATTGCATCACCTGAATTCAGGTGATAGTTTAATCATTAATTCTTCTGCTGAAATACAATTCTATGAATGTATTTATACTCCATATATAAAGTTACATTTAATACACCTGATATTTATTCTTCATTTTTTTAAAGAATGTTCTGAGTCAGAGTCAGGATAAAGCGCTTCGCAGAATTGGAGAACTGAGAGAGGTAATCTCCTTTATTGATTGAATATTTACTTTATGCCACATATACGTAGGATCTTTCTCTGCCTAGCTTTTGATTGTTTTGTTCACATTACAGAATATTTTCTGTCTCACAGCAGAGTTTTTAACTGCTTGTTTTAATTTGTTTATATGGGGTTGTTTATCTGGCTTGTTTCCCATTCAGCAGCTTACTGTCATACTCTGACAGAGCAGTTCATCATACCAACCGAACTGCTTTTCTGTTCATTATGACATAGGTAGAAATATGTGTGGTTCTTGCAGTATTGTTGAGCCCAGCAGTAGATGTCCCTGTGCGATTTGTTGCTCTGCTAGTATTGAGAAATACTAATGTTAGGCAAATACAAGTAATAGGCACTTTTTTATTGAAAAGCTGAATAACTATCAGTAACAAAATTTAGGATAAAATTTTTAAAAATACTCATCTTGATCTCAATTATAATATTTACACTGTTTTTATGGATTTGTAGTATAGCTCGATTCCAATCAGAAAATCAGATAGGTTGTGTTATGATTATCGTCTCCTTAGGTTATAGTGAAATTAAAAGGAGGAGCTGTAATGTATTTGGTATTGATAATAAATACGTTGGGCTTAATTAAAAGACATGTACAAAGTACTGGGCAGAGCAAATTAAAAGGCTAAGTTCATAAAAGCCGTATTGTCAAACCCTGGTGAAACAGGATGCAAAGCTGAAGCCTTTTTGCTGCCTCAAGAGCCAGTGCAGCATCAGGTTCAGAGGTGGATGTGCAAGGGCCTCTGCCCATGCTCTTACCTCGCTTGGGAGCCGGGTACCAGCTCACTCAAAGCCATGTGCTTTCTCTGTGGCTGCGCTCCTGGTTTTGGTGCGTGCCGTGCTGAGCAGCAGCGCTGGTGTGGAGGTTGCAAGAGCCGTCGGACCATGGTGAGGTCCCACCTTTGCCTGAAGGCAGACTGGCTTCAGGCAGTTGGGTGTCTCGCTGGCAGACAGGGGCCAGGGTCCATCCCTTGAGGGTGAGGGACTGCGACTGTGAACATACGGATGCTCAGGTACCCCGGGGTCGTGCTCACCGGCCAGGAGCTGTCCCTGTGTGGCCGGTTGGGCAGACAGTCCTCCTTCAAAGGTGGTCACTGGCAAATTGCGGGGCACTCTTCTTCAGCAATGCGAGGTGTTAACGCAGGTAAGCGGGCTGTGAATTGTGTGAGCCGTGGGGGTAGCGTTTTGGTTCAGATCTGTACTGCTTTTGCCCCAGCAGCTGAGAACAGTGGGCCGGAGTGCTAGGTGTGCCGTGCTTACCTGAGCCAGAGCCTGTGCCTGGGCTGTCGCCCTGTCCTAAGCTAAACTGTTAACCCATAGGAGGGGAAAACCTACAGCATTACTGATAGAAGTGGCTTGCCGATGTTTCTTTTTTTTCCTACAAGGTCAAATGAAAACAGTTCATTCTATATTAAGTCTATATCCGCATGCTCCAGTAGGTTTAGTTTTTTCCAGGTTATTGGTACTTGGTAGAGTTTGGAAGGCGTATATATACTAGAGTTAAAGCTTTTGATTATGAAAAAGGGTTGCACGTGTGCATACTTACTTTTCACTTCTTCTGTCATAAGTCTTTCTGATTCATATAAGTTGTATATGATGTTTATATATCTGATATATATATAAAAAAATTGCATATCTCTTTGGTGTAAAATTTAATTTCATTCTTATAAATCTTGTAGATTTAAAGATTTCTTCAAATCTAACACTGAAATTGTTTCATTAATTGAAAAACTTCAAAAATTGGGGTTTTTTTTTGTCTTTTGGAAGCCCAAGTGTTTAAGCATTGGGTAAAACAGACTTAAAAGAAAAACTACAAATAAAATGGTACATTTCCATTGTGGAAGCTAAAATGGTACAAAATAGATCATTCATTGATGTAAAAATTTTTTATCAGAAAATAATTTTAAAAATCCTTTTCATCATCATACAGTCCATTTTTCCCAGAAATATGTTGAATCAGACAAGTTTCTTCTAAGAAAGGGTCATGTAAGAATAAACTAAGTCTCTTTTGAGGCTAAGTTGACTGTCCTGCAAATCAATGTGTCTTTTGCTTACCTTAGTTTTCTCCTGTTAAGAGTAATTCCTCAACAGCAGTCTTCAAGCAGTCTTCAGTGTTCTCCTTCTAGGACAAGGATCAGAGGGGACTTTGGGACCCAAAGAGGACCACTTCTGTGTTGGTTTCAGTAAATCTCTTTGGCACTTGTTCTTGCACTGAGCTGAGCTGCTTTGCTTAGAAGGAATTGCTTCTAAAGCTCAGAAGCACAAGGCAGAAGTGTGATCAGTGGCTGTTGAAAATCTGAAGCAGTGCAGGGTTAAAAAGTGGATATAGGCACTTGGGAAGAGAGAAGAATGGTTCTCCCAGTGATGGCTTCCAGCCCTGTCCTGCCTGTGCATAGCTGGGCAGGCTCAGCTCACGCAGCTGTGGTTCTCAAAGCCGGTATCGGGCTCAGCTAGGGCAGCCAGAATTCACTGTTGGAGGTAAGGGATCGCCAGCAAGAGAGCATAAAAACAAGATTCGGAGTTGGAGGAAAACAATGCAGGAAGCATCCAGTGCCCTATGTTTTGTCTCGTTTGCTTTTTCATCCTTTGTTTCGCTTTCTATCGTCCTCTATCTTTACCTTAAACGGTGACACAGCCTGGCTAACAAAACCCATGTTTGTAGGTGATACTTGCTTTTATACAAGCAATCTTTGCAGAATAAAGGTCATAGAAGCATTAGTTTCCTGGAGTAAATCACTGGAAAGATACACATATGGATAAAGCAAATTTATAAATTAAAAAAAAATTAAAATACAAGTTTGGGGAATTATTTACAGTGCATGCATGAAATGTGTGTGGTTCTCATTCTCTTGAGCAGCTAGATGTGAATTAATTTAATTTTAAATACATTTATTTTCTATTAGAACAATAATTATTTAAAGAAATTAAAATATTTAAACTTTAAAAGCATGGGAAGTAAATAAAAGAAACCTCCCTAAGGCGGTATTTGATAAGATTATGTATATCCTACTAGTGCATTTAGGCAATGTCTGCAAGTTTCTAAAGGTCTTCAGCCAAATGAATGCAAGTAAGTAGCAAGGAAAGCCACATAGTTAAGTTCTTCGGCATTCTCTGGCTTTCTCATCTGAGACATGCTTGAGGAATAAAAAAGCCAACTTTCTGCTCTTATAAATGGCATTTGTCATATTAGAGTGCTAACATATTGAATGAGCATAAGAAATTTGCATTTCTGCTGATTATGTTGACTTAATCTGGTGGTTAAATGAAGAATCCAGTTTACCTAAGTGCAGTCTTCAACTTCAGGAGAAATGTGTGCATGGAAAACAGTTTTCAGGAGCAGGCTTGAAGTGATCCCTGCACAAACTTATCTTTAGGAAGAAAGAATCCTTGATAATTTTGCATCAAATCTAGACTCTTGCTGTTTTATAGCTGGTACTATAATGGAATGTTCTTATTATGTTGTGTGGAAAGTTTTATAGTAAAAGAAATATCCACTTTATGGTTGAATTCTGGGGTCACAACTGCAAAGAGCATTTTTAATGTTATTCGATAAGCCTTTTAAATTCACATTTCAGTTTTTATTTGACGTACATTTATTTGTGATTCTCAGGAGCTCCAGATGGATCAACAAGCTAAAAAACATCTCCAAGAGGAATTTAATGCTTCCTTAGAAGAAAAGGATCAACTTATTAGTGTCCTGCAAACTCAGGTAAGATACCTTAGCCAACAGATGTTTTTTAAAACTGCTCTTCCTACTTTTTTTTTAAATTATGTATTTCCTGTAATGCGTATCCATGTTTTATTATAATTACTGCAATGTTGTAAAACTTCTTGAGAATTTATTATTATCTAGAAATTAAGTGCATCTTTGTGGTAGAGGATACCTTTGTAAAATCTCACTCATGTTAAATATGATTGTTTGATCTACGCTTAAATACCTTTGTAATGTCTTTGTTATGAAGAACATAACATTAGCAGATGTTTGAGCTAAAATTACTTTGGCAAAATTTGTGTTTTGCTTAATTAGTCTCTGTTTCTCCACTCATAATGATACTGGTTTTGTTAATTGGAAACGTAATTCTGATTTTAAAAAATGATAAAAAAATTCAGACAGATTTTTCCTTTCTCTGCTTGTTGCTATCAGTTTTATTTAACTCTCTCTAGTTTTGAAGATGAAAACATGACCTACTTAGAATCCTTGGATTTTTTAACAAATTTTGTTAAAACAATTTTTTGTTAAAAAAACCATTTTGTTTAGGTATTGTTGCTGAAACAGAATAGTCAGAGAGGCACTGAATTGCCTGATCCAAATATTCAATCTGAACCACAAGTTCAAGGTCCAACAGAGGAAATCAGTCCAGAAAATGCTGTGGAACCAGAAAGCGATGGTAGGTATTGAGACTTTTTCAAGTGGTCTTAAATTCTGGGGAATAAGCCTGCTGTTACTTATGATGGAGTAACAATATTTAGGGCTGAAGATGTTATAGTAAGGATATATTTTCTAGAAGGAGACAATTGTTTTGAAAGCAGTGTGGCAGCTAGAGGACAGGATAACCCTTTTAAGATACTCAATTTTCGTAAGAATTCAAATCTGATACAGCTTCCCTTTGTCAATAATGATGATAGCATTGTAATACTGCTTTTGCCAGTAGGGGTTGTTACTATCCCCACTTACTATGATTAAGAGATTCTGTCCCCCATTAGCAAGGCCCTATCCCTGGAGATAAGATAGGAGACCAGCTGCCAGTCTATCCCCTATCTGTTTTTTTTTTTTCCTCCTTTCTCAGGAAAAGGTAAAATCAAAGACCAATTTTGGCATTCATGCTGTTGAATAATCTAAGTGTTCTTTGCGTCAGGAAATCATTTGAGTTATGGGACTCCCAGTATTGTGTATATTTGATTACTGAGCAAGGGGCATTATAATGCTGATATGTAATGAAAGTGTCATTCATTGATATCCTTCATGAAAGGCAGGGTTCAGACAGAGGTGAACATACATCTTGAAATGATCTTTGTTCAACATCTGCCATGATTTCTGTATGTTGGGATGATATGAAGGGTTAGCTCAGACATTTATATATCCAGCATCATGTCTTTTGTAGTGCTTAGGAAATAACATAAGTATCCAGTCCGTAAGAATCAGGGTTCAAGATGTTTCCTGTGCTGGAGTGTGCTTCTGGACTGTAGTATGTAAGACTTATGGTCATGAATCGAATTTGTCTGATCCTATTTTCATGCCAAGTACTCTTACAGCCTCCAGAGCATCAGTAACGTATTATGCAATGTACTAGTTATACAGAGAGAAGTACAGCTCGGAAAGACGCTAAATGTGGCCTTTATCCTGCTGAAGTATTGCCGACATGGATATTTTAGAATTAACGTCATACCCAGCCCTGGGAAAGCAGGAATCTGTGTGCTTGGCACTTGAGAGATGCAATTTACTTTGCTTCCCGTTTTTTCCTGCCTGTGAATATTCCATTAGTAGTAGCAGGCAGGTTTATAAATTATGATGACTTCTTAATTGCATAGAAAACCTTGTTGAATGATAGTTTGGTTTTGAAGCTTGTGTAGTACTGGGATTTTGTAAATTAATTTGGGGTGAAAGACTCTATTTGCTATTATGTGTACATGTAGCATGTTTCTGGCAGTTATAGTAGTCACTAGGAAGTTTTGTAAACTTTGCACAACTTTGAGAGACCTGTGAGTCACTCGCAATGTGAATGATGAATGCAGATCTACATTTTGGAAACGGTGTGCATATGAAAATGTTGGTATGTTGTCTTGTAGTGGGTGATGGAGGTTGTGTTAAAACAATGGAAACTCTTAATCGGAAGTTGAAGCACCAAGAGGACTTACTGCAACATTGTAAGGAGATGATTCAGTCACATGAGGAGCGCTGTGCCCAATTAACTAATGAAAAAGAGGCACTTCAAGAACAGTTAGAAGAGAGGCTTCAGGAACTGGAGAAGATGAAGGTATGGAAAATGCTCTTAACTTTGTGGGTAGCTACTAAAACACAGTAAGAACTCCAGTATTTCCAAAATTTATTAATAGGGCAGACCATTAAACAAACTGTCCCTTTAATTTTTTGAAGTTAAAGGTGCAAAACCCACCTGGAATGAACACATTGAGCAATTACTCAAAAACCTGTAAAGAAGGGTATGAAACGTTACTGTATGGATAACCATCAAAATGGTATCAGAAATAAGGTAGCTGTGGGAAGTTGGGGTGAGGAAAAGACTGTCCTAGCACAGAAGACAGGAGGTAAAGCGAGAAAAGTGAAACAGAGCTAAACTTTAAGAGACAGTGGAAAAGGCATCAGTTATGTAAATGAACAGAAAACACAGAAAGGCAGGACAGCGGAGAGCACAATATGGTGAAGATAACGTTAAGTATTGTTCAGCTTTCCTTTTAAGGCCATTAATGCCAAGTGTGGACTAAAAAGTAAGGTGGCTGATAGTAGTGGAAACATGAAAATGTGGTAAGTATAGCTGTACTCAGCTTCAGTCTGGAGATGAGATTCTCTTCTCTGTCTTGGTCTCTGAACACTAGCTGAATTTGAAAGAGCTCTGAAAGGCTTGAGTATTTTAAGGACCTTTTCCAGAACCAGGCCAGTAATGAGCAATTATATTGCATTGCTGAGATGCTCTTGTAGGCTGAGATGCAGGTAACAGAGCAGGTGCTTTAGGCATGTTTCTTGCCCATTTTACTGTAGCAGCTCTGAGGTCCACGAGAGAGCTGTGGAGGCTGTAACAAAGCCTTCAGATACCTGAATTATTATGGAAGCCATGGGGCAGCCTAGCACTGGGAGATTTAAAAGTAATTTAAAGCTGCCTGCTTTAATTTCCCTGGGTTCTGTTCTGTGCTTTTCCTCCAAGGCATAGTGCAGGATAAGAGCCAAACCTAAGCTGTTTGCCAGAAGAAGGTGGTTTTTTTACAGATGGCAGTGCTTTAAACTTCACGTTGGGGTCTTTTTTTAGGACCTTCACATGGCTGAGAAGACTAAACTGATTACGCAGCTGCATGATGCAAAGAATTTGATTGAGCAGCTGGAACAAGACAAGGTAAACAAAAAAATTTTCTTTAAACTCTGTAGTTTTTGCAGAAGTTTGTTTAAAACTCAAAATACCTGGCTTCTTGTTATTAGAAGCTGTTCTTAGTCGTCTGATGTGGTTTGGTTTATGTTTTAACGAGCAAATAATTTAAGCTACCTGAGAATTATATTGTATAGATACTTTAGGGTATTTCTTTGTTAGGTTATACTTAATACTACAAGATGATGTTATTTAAGATGGAACAATTATGCTGAATACACTCCTCGATGCCAAGCTTAAAACAAACAAAACCCCAAACACTAATGAAGATGAGATACAATGTAAATGAATTAAAAAATGATCAATGATGGAAAAGTAACTGTAGTGTCTTGGGAATATGAAGAGTTTCTCAGTTTTTTTTGTTCCTTAGAGTTTTGGGGTTTTTTTTTTGTTGTTTTTTTAATCACAGTCTTGGTACTTAGAGTAACTTCTGGTGGTGTAATATGTGACATGACTAACATTATATGTACATGCTCTCTAAGGAGAAGCATGCACTCTACAATGGTTTTAGTTTTGGTTTGTTTACAGAATGCATATTTCAAAGAAAACTATCTGTATGCGAATGAGGAAGTTTTCTGATGATCCTTAGTTG
>NW_009619981.1:0-2609 GCF_000690535.1 Cariama cristata
TTCCTCGTCCGTTACTACCAACTCCCCTGTCCTGTTCATGAGAGGGGGTACATTCTCTTTGACTTTCCTCTTCTGATTGACGTATCTATAGAAGTCCTTCTTGTTATTCTTTACATCCTTCGCCAAGTTCAGCTCCAGCCGCGCCTTGGCCTTCCTGACCTCAGATGATAGTAACCAGTCATTTTTTTTTTTTCTTTTAGAAGTCCCAGCTGTCTAAGTTTCTCAAGAGAGTAGCCGGTCATCTTGCCTTATTCTGAAGTCTGGTCAGGCAAACAAACCTGAGTTCTTAAAGATTGGATTTGTCTTATTTTACAAATTCACCATCATTTGAATTGGAAGGAACCTCAGGATATTATCTAATCCCATCTTCTTAAGACAAGGTTAACTTTGGGCTCCTCTAAGTTGCCTTTGCAGTAAACTGGAAAGAAATGCATTCAGTGAATGATTTACCTGATGGTTAGAGTTACGTTTAACTTAGAACTGCTGCCTGGTAGACCTTATTTCACTAGCTGTGACTACTCAAATGAAGTTGTCCATATTTCATCAGATGATCTGAGTGTTTGAGAAAACGAAATGATTGTTGGAGACCATCAAATAAGCCCTCTCAGAATATGTATAACATATGTCAACAGGATGGACATCCTCATAAAACTGAGCTGAGATGTGGTAGCCTGACAACTGGAGCATCTGATTTCCCAGTAAGTGGCAAATCTTCTTTAGACAGGGATAAGAGAGAGTCCACCACCACTTCCAGTTACTCCTGCCACCTGTATGTTGATGACCATTAGCAAGATCTGAACATGTGTCCTTGCTCTGTATTTAAGAATCTGGAATAGGCAAACTCACAGTATTTTAAAAGAAGCACCGAGCCAACAATGCAGCACTGTGCCATGTAGTTGTATGCCACAATGCTGAGTAGGGCATGCGTCCTTGTGAAGTTGTTTCTTGAGCAGAATTGAATTCAGATACACATTTAAGTGATATTTTACTAGATTCCCTTAATATTCTATAGTCATTCACAAAGATTTTACACACAGTTGGCTGAAAAAAAAAAGACTTCAGTTTCCATTGGCAAGAGGTAACACTGAAGGTAGAATGCAGTATCTGTTTCATGGCAAACAATGACACTTCATGGTCAGTTCAGTGAACAAAAAAAAAGTATTATTTACTACTAATTATTTTTAATATGCATGATTTAAAACATTCATTTGAAAATTTTCAGTGAGGATATCTAGCCAATTATATCCCAGTACTCCTTCTGTTAAAAAAACCAGAAGCGGTAGGGTTTTTTTTAAAATAATTCTGTCTTGCCTATAAGAAAAAAAGTATGCTTAAACATTAAGGAACTGACTTTAATTTGTTTTAAGTGAGAACTTAAAACAGAAAACTTAAAAAAGAAAAAAAAGTCTACTACTTGTAGATTTAGGTAGAATGTATTTATCTTCGATTTTTATGCATTTCTTATTCACTTTCTTATGATTAAATCTTTTCCTTTACTGAGCTTTATGGTTTTCTGATAATAATTCCATAGAAGTCTGTGGCAAGCCTTATACATAAATGTATAAGCTTATACACAAATGAATAGCTTCAGGACTTCTGAATCGACATTTTCTCCTGTTTCATCCATTAGCTTACAGAATGTAATTTTTACAGCTGTACTGTGCTAGCATTGCATATTAAATTGCTAATCACACTGCTGGGCATTATTGTTTCTCTGTTAATTTATTAATATTAGATTTATCCCAAAAGACACATATCACAGAATCAGAGGTACATTATATATGTATATATATAGAGAGAAAAACATGCTAAATCTCTAATTTTGTTTTCCTCACTGTATTATTTTATTTCAGTCTTCCTTTGAGATAATAAGATACAGTCACAAGAGAATTCTTCCCCAGAAGGAGACCCAGCCATCCCAGAAGTATAGAGGCAAACCAAATGAACTCCAAAAGTAGGCCCAAAGGAGGAACAGTAAGATAACAGACAGAGTCTCACTTCAAAGATGATCTGTGTCACAGAGTCTGGAGTCAGTCAGGTGTCCCCAGGGAGAGTTCAAGATCATGTAGACAATTCGTGTGGAGAATTCAGCCTGTTCAGAAAAGGGAAAGTATGTGCAACATGGGAAGTTCTGGGAGAGAGACCTCCATTTTGCATAAAAATTAAGTTCTTTTTACATAATAGAGACATAAGAGGGCATAGGACACCACTACTTTAAGCAGATAACAGATGCAGTTGGTTTCTATTTTTCACCTGTAATAGCAAATAGATAATGATGTTTTCTCTTCTTGCAAACTGACTTTATTTTCCCAGACTGTTTTATACCTTTTCAGATTATAAGCTGCTGTTACAATTTCCTGGTTTTGCACTTGCTGATACCCTCCTAGGATGTCTCCGGTTTCAACGTACCCTGGCTGTACTTCAAAGAGGCTAGCTGCACTTCTCAAGGATGCTTTTGGTTCCAAGGTCTAGATCCCGGACTCACAGCTCCCAGTCTGGCAGGCAATTTCTCTGTCAATATTTTTCAGCAAACATTTTCTTTACTTCAGTAATTTTCCCTTCTAACCAGGATGCCTTTCTGGCTGCTCACATCATAAATGTATGAAATA
>NW_009619982.1:0-4326 GCF_000690535.1 Cariama cristata
TTGTCCTGCCCATCCCTGAGAACTGAGATTTGTGAATCCATGGAAGGAGAGATGGCCTCAAAGCCTTCAAGGGTGAGGTTGGGTTTTTTCCTTCTTTCTTCCTCCTCCTCCTATTTTAACCTTATAAACAGAAGGAATGTAAAGTCTGATCTTATCTGGTGGAGGAGGATTTCACGGAGGAGACTCGGACCTTGGCCAGGAACGCGGCGGTGGGAGCTTCACACGACTTACCCAGCTCTGTACAACAGCTTACTGCGGTGCTGGGCAGCGTCCCAAGCATCCCCCCAGTGATGCCCACCCTGCTCCCGCCCCACTCCCCAGAAGGGCACAGCCGGTACCTTCCAGGAGAGACCTTCGATGTTGGGAAAAAACCCCACGAACAACCAAAAACCACCAGAAAAAGGGGGTACCTTCCTCCTCCTGCCCCTCCGAGTTACTCCAGCTGCTGTAAGAGAGCATTAAAAGGCTCAAACCCACTTATTTTCAAGCATTTGCTGCTTTGGGCAAAAGATGCCTATTTCTGCACCCTTTAGCAGTGCTGCTCTCAGCGCCCCAAAGTGCAGGATCAGCCTCCCGAGATCCTACACAAAACCCCCAGACCCAGGGGGATTTCTTTAGGTGGGGGCAAGTTTTTACAACGAGTCCAGGAAGGGCTTGGAGGGCTCAGCTCCAGGGAGGCAGAGAGATACAGGGTGCATTTCTGATGCTAAATACTCACATGGCCCTCAGGCAAGGCATGATAACTGGTAAAACTTTCCCCAAACAAGAGGTTGACTCTCGTCCCAAAGAGCTCCCGATGACTCCGAGGAGGGTGCGCGTCCCCAGGGAACGTGGGACACGTGGGCGAGGGCAGCTGGGACCTCGTGGGGTTGGGGGGTTGCTTTGCGCAGGGTTGCGTGTGGGATTGCACGCGGAAGAATTTACACGTCGCAGTTTATAAAAGCTTGAAATAGGATGCTCAAATGTAGCTGGTTTTATTTTTGGCTGGCCTGGTTCACTCTCTAGCAGGGAATGTAATGAGGACCAGGACTGCACACACAGAAAGAGCGTTCCCTTTCCTTTTTTTTCAGGCTCCCACACAGTACTGTGAATAAACAAGGGAAAATAATTGCAATCAATCCATTAGGTTTAATCTGATTCCTCTTAATCCCCATCCTCCCCTGAGAAAGAGGCTGGAACGGAGGAGGAGAGCGGAGCCGGGCTGCGAGGGTGAGCTGAAGGGTTTCTGCCTCCAGCACCCGGGAAGGAGTGGACCCAGGGGTGGGGGGCAAGGAGCATCCTCTCCCCTCATCATCCTCCCTGCATCCCTGGCTGAAGCCGTGCTGCGGGGAGAGGGAGGGAAGGAGCTTTGCGAGGTGGTCTTCATGTGTGGGATCAGCTGCGTGAGATGGTCCTTGGGGAGAGCAACGTGATTTATGGTTAGTGCTGGGGGGGGGGAACAATAAGATCTGGAAAGGAGCCTGATGTTTGCATCGGCTGGCGAGCAGGGCTGGGGAAAAGGCCCTGGAAAACTTCCTTCCCCTTCTTTATGGGTGCCTGGGGAGGGGAGAGAGCGGCCCCCTGCTTAATCTCACATCTGCTGTAAGGAGCTCTGGAGGGGCTGTCGGCGGAGGAGGGCAGCCACCGGTGCGGGAGCACAGGGATCCACACACCCACTCCGGCCACCATCACCCCCAGCAAAGAACCACTGCTTTACCAAACCACTCGCCATCCCCAGCGCCGGATTTTGGATAACCTCACCAGTCACCGAGAAAAAGGAAAAAAATACCCAAAAAAACCCAAACCCCACACATCAAAATCCTACGATGCACCGAGGTGCTTTTGATTCAACTCCTGGCCCCTGTGGGGAGCTGGGACCTTCCCTTTGCAGAGGGACAAAGATGGGAAAAGAAAGCTGAGCTTCCAGAATAGCAGCAGGGCTTTGCAAATGAAACAACAGCTCCCAGCACCCAGCTGCAGCTGACAAACGCTAATCTCACCTATATTTCTTCCCTGTCCATCTGTCTGCCTCCAGAAACAAGCTGAACAAGAGTTCTTGCAGGTTCCTCCAGCAATTTAGCATCGATTTTGGGGATGCAGCCGGCCACAGGAAGGGGGGATTTGGAGATGCTCCATCCCCCGCCCCCACAGGTAACACCCGGCAAAGAGCCCTGCGGTACCTGCCCCGAGCGGGGCACGCAGGTCAGCACCGGCATCAGCAGCCCCATCTCCCCCCTTCGCATCCCTCGGGCAAAATCTGCCTCCCATATGCTGGTGAGAGCCACATTCCCAAATAATGGGAAGCAGGTCGGCGGCAAAGCCGGGAGCGCCGGGACGATGGCTGCGTGCCAGCACCGGGCACGGCACAGCCCCAAGGCTGCCTCGTGCCGTGCGAGTGTGGGGGCTGCTCGGAGGGATCGAGGTGGGGGCTAACGGCCCCCGGGAGAGCAGCACTGCAGCCTTCCTCTTAACCTGCTCTTCACTCCTCACCTGAGGCTTTTCCAGCCCCACAGCCCAGACCAGGAGAGACGGGGCTGAGCCGACATCACAAGGTGCTGGTTTAACCCATCACCGCATCCCTATTGACCAGGCTCGGGGAAACAAATGCGTGGTCCAAACCTCCGGTAATTGCGGATGCCGTTGCAGCATCCAGAAGCTCCAGCAGAAACTGGTGCTGTGCCTGGGGTGGGATAAACCTGGCCCAGGATAAACCTGGCCCAAAAGGCAAGAGGACAAGCCAGGGGGTGAAAAAAAGCAAGATACCCAGGTGCCTGGCAAGGCAGGGTGGAGGGGGAAAAGTCCCTGCATCTCGGGGCATCCCCACCACCCCATGTGAAGCAGGGGGCACAGAGGAGTGGGACGTGGGTGTGCTGGCACCAGCTATCATGGGACAAGGATGTCTGAGCCGTGACAGAGCAACCACCTCCCTCCAAACCACCCCTAATTCAATGCATCTATGAGATATTGCACCTCACTCACCTGGGAAGGAGGGACAGCACTGCCACTGCCAGCGGGGACAGGCAGGGGAGGGAAAGCCCTGACCTCCTCCTTCGCCTTTTTCTTCCCCAAATTTCCCCCAGGTGATTCTGCTTTGCTGCAGCTGGGTGCAAACCAAGAGAGGTGGTGATGGGGCTTTACTTTAATGGATGTGGCCTTCCTGGAGGGAACAGGGAGAGGTTAAACAGCCCCAGATGGATGTGTTTTGGGGGGAGTTAGCGAGGGACATGATGTGAGAGGGACTACAGCGGCCAGGGCAAGGCAGTGACTCCCCCCAAGCACATGCGATTTCTCTTGCTGCGGTTGAATCATCTCAGCAAGACCCAGCGCAGGGGGTCTGGCACAGGGGCTGTGAGATGTTGCCCAAAATACGCGGAGAAAAACCCATCTCCAGCCCAGCAACACAAGAGCCACCCAGGGAACCCCAAAGTAACGTGTGTGTGTGTGTGTGTCCCCCAGCCAAGCGAGCCGTGGGATAAATGGGGGAAAACACTCCGGTTTCCCTCAAAGCATCAGTCTGGGATGCAAATTGCCGCTGGCTGGTAACTCCACCGATGCTGCAGGCTTCTGTGCAAAGGCTGAAGCTGAAAAGAAGCCTCCTGGGGATTGAGCAGCGCTTTTGTTCTGGCAAAGAGACAGCAAGCTGCCATCTCGGAGCACGGGGAAGGGAGCAGAGAGCTACAGAAGTGGCCAAATCCCTCTGACGGAGGCATCGCAGCAGCTCCCAGAAAGTCTACCCGGCTCCTGCGAAAGGTTTCAAGCTCTGCACAGCACCCTAGCGCTGAGCAATTTTGGAGGAAACTTGCCAAGAGCTCATTTTCCTGGTCTTTTAATTATTTCCTTTATTCGAGTATGAAAGGGGAAGGGCTGGGGGACTGATTTACAGAGACTGGGAGAAAGTGGTCCGGTTGGTTTCCTTCCAAAGACGGCTGAAGACAAAATCACCAAGAGCAGGAAAAAGCCTTTGAGGGGTCTGGAAGAATTAACTTTCTCCTGTTTCCAAGGGAGGATGGGGCAGATGAAGGAGATTTTAATTCCCAGGCAAACTGAAGATGAGCTTTAGCCAGGACATCGCTGCTTCACAGGAACCTTCCAGGGTCCCTTGCGCCCAGGGCGAGCATGCAAGCCCTCTCCTGGGAAAATTGCTGAGACCCAGACTGGAAGGATGCTAAAGAGGTTTTAATTCCCTTGAAAGGGGAAAAACCCCATGCAATTCATTCCAGTTCATCATCTCCCCTTGGCCATTAGTCGGTGACTCATTTTCCCCATATGAAAAACAGAGTGAACATAAATCCTCCTCAGAGACAAGCTCTCAGGTTAGTTTATTACTCGTTTTTAAATAAATATTTT
>NW_009619983.1:0-286 GCF_000690535.1 Cariama cristata
CCAAGGGTTTTTCTTGAAGATGCGTGAGCCCATCTGGGTCTTGGGCATCCTTGGGTGAACTGGGGATGCTCTGGGATGCAGGTAAAAAAACCACCTCGTACCTTTTCCCCTTGAACAACCCCCTCCCCATCACCTCCCGGTCCTTTCTTTAAACAGAGCTGAGCACTTTTTGGACACCTTCAGCCCCACGGTTTATCCTCACGCAGCTCAGCAACGAACCCACCCCCAAAACCAAGCATCTCCCGCTACCGCACCCCGGTTTTCCGGCACGCTGGACCACTACGGC
>NW_009619983.1:355-683 GCF_000690535.1 Cariama cristata
AGGCAGCGCGGTCCTCTGTGGCATCTCAACCCGTTGCCATGGAAACTATAATATCACAACCCGAGGATGATGGCTCGGAGTGGGAAGGGAACAGCAGGAAACAGTTTCCATGCAAATATCCCTTGCAATAAAAGGCCAATAAATAAACAAGCAAAGGAACCGGGGAGAGTGGAGGAGAAATAGGAGGAGGGAGGGGGAAATATAAAATAAAATTAAAAAAAAAAATAATAAATGGGATGCTGGCTCGCTCCTGAAGAGCTCGTTACCTGGAGCTCGGCATGCAAATGGGCTTCGTTTTAATTGCGATTTCACGAGACGCGTCAGCAGA
>NW_009619984.1:0-11561 GCF_000690535.1 Cariama cristata
GGCTGCTTTGGCCGCTGCGCCGGAGGATGAGGCATCGGCCTCAGCCCCGAGCCTAAACACCCCCCAAGGGCGCCCTGGCGAGTAGCCAGAATACTTCTGAGAACGACAGGGCCGAGCTGTCACTGCTAATTACTATTACTAGTCGTGTTGCTATCATTATCGTTGCATTACATCGCGTTCCGTAGGGCATTACCTTCGGCGTAGGCTCCAGAGCATCCCCGCGCGAACGGGGACGCGGGCACAAAAACCCTGGAAGGTGCCAGCAAGGCCCCCGCGGCTCTCGGGCTCAGACCACGCGAGCCGTGCAACTGTGTTTATGCCACCAGTGTAAAATGTGAATCTGCCTTTTCAAAAGACATGGCACAAACCCTGAGACTTTGCTATGCTTTTTCCCTCCTTCATTTTCACTGTTACAGTCAAGGCTAACTTCATGCAGGAGGCAGAAGGATATTTTTCTGCTTAAGAGACGAATCGCCTCTGGTCTGTATCATTGGGAAAGAAAAACACCCCTGTAGAGCTGAAATGGAGAAGTGGAGAGGAACAGTGCCAACGTACCTCTTAGTTTTCGTCTTTTCTGGCAGTGCTGCAGTGATTCTACAGTGTTAGCATGCAGGGTGGTTACTGAGTGGGTGGATGAAACCTGAGTGAGGCAGCAGAGATTACTCAGCATCATCCCTTCCTTTGGCGCTAGTCGCGTTAACATTGTCACTACCCTTGCGATACGAATACTGACACTTGTGGCACCTGTCCTGACACAACACACGGTTACGGATCGCACACTTGGAGCCAGGAAGTGTGGAAGCAGCAGGCATACCAGGAGCTACAGCAGGGATTCTTGTGAAACCGGGGGGTGTGTATCTAGGTCACCTCCAGCAATCCACAAAAACTGTCTCTTCCTGACAACGAATGTAGCCAGGCATATTGGACCTGAAATTTTCCTCCTATTGAGGGTTGTGGGTTTTTTTGTTTTGGGTTTTTGTGCAGAAGGGGAACCACAAAACCTTTTTCTTCCAGTGCTTTCTTGTCTCTATTGTTTGTCCTGCTGCTTTGTCTTACCCCATGCCAGCTGCAGCATCAAAGATGGCAAAGGCAGTGGATGCTGACATGCTTCTGAGTTTCCCTTTTCCACATATGTCTTTTTGCTGAATAAGTTCCTCACTTTGCTATCTATCTCAGAAAAAGCCATTTTATTTTATCTTCCTAGGTTAAGAGTATGAGTATTAACATGAGAGAGGACATCTTCGCTACAAAAGCTTAGACTTCGTATAATACTACTACTATCATTTGAAGCAATTCAGCAAAGAAAAAGTACTTGCTAGTGTAAGCTTCCTTCATTCTCTAAATTGCAGCTCTATATGCTGCACTGTATGTTTTAAATGTTCAGCTAAAATGATTGAGGTATATTCTGCCTATCAGTTATAGCAGGAAACTGACAGAAACCTTACTGATTTCTGTGTAGCTATTTTGATGTGCAGAAGAGAAGTTGTGACTTATTTAAATCTCTTCATCTTTGTATATTATACAAGAATATAATGTCAGTCCAGTTCATCCTATTTGTTCTTATACCAAATAATCAAGTCTAGCTGTGGACAGAGCTGGAGTCCACCTTGTACGAAAAATGTATTCCAAACTAAGGTGAGTAGCCATTGTAAGCTTCACTGCACTTACCCAGATTTTTTTGATAGAAAAAAAATTGTCTTCATTATCCCGGGGACAATGCAGTACAATTTATGACCATTACTTTCCTTATTTTGCTTTTAATTATTAAAAAATCACAAGCTGAAACTGTTGCCACTAGAGTGTTCGTAGGTAGCCCTTCTGAAAGGAAAGGGGATTATATTTTCTAATACATAGCAGTTTTGGCAAGGGGTCACCTCACTTTCCATGCAGGCGCTGTCGTCATGACTGGGAATTTTTGGAAAGGAAAAGCTAGAAACACATTCAGGTATTTTTATTCATTTTAAATTAATGACATCCTTACTGCAAGTGTACACTTGATTCCACTATGATTTGAAACATGCTTAACATTGAATGGTCATATCAAATGAGAATTCTTTACTAGATGTTGGCATTGATTAAGGTGAGAAGCAAATATTACTTCCACAGTAGAGGCAAGAAAGAAAAGAAGTATAGTAACATAGGTAATCGGAGGCCTCTTACTGTGTCCAAAGCAAATTATTCAGTGTGCAGCACACTTCCAGAGCACTTGGGTGAGAAGGCGTCAGCTAAGAACAGGTGGCAGCCAGAGGAACTGCCCTGGAGGAGAAGCCCAGCCAGGCACGGAAGGATGGTGTCCCTCCTCTAACAAACCCGACTCCTGAGTACGCTGGTAAAGCATTACAAACCGCAAGGAAATACAGCCAGCATCACCAGCGCTGGCTCTGTGCAACGGACGACACAGCACCACTGAGGGCTGAGACACAAGTGAGGTCTTTGGCACGGAAGAATTCCTCAGAAGAGAAATACTGCCTTTAAAGGAGGTAAAGTAATGTTGCGGTTTGCCTCACTGTTGTGTCACTCCGTGCTTGGTCCAATTCTGGTTGCCAGACTTCAAGAAAGATCTAAGCTAAGTAGAGACAATCCAGAGGACAGCCATGAGAATGGCAGAAGGTCTAGAAGGCAGGATCTGAAAGAAAAGACTGAAATAGATGTTTAATCCAGAGATTAGAAAGTGATGGGATGTATAAAAGCATTCAAAACCATAAAGGAGCACTACAAAAGGAAGGGAATAATCCCTTCTAAGTGTCCACAATGCACAGGACACGAAGTAATGTGCCTGCCTTGCAGCAGGTGAGATTGTCATAGCAGAACAGAAAATTTTATGAGGAAATGAAGCTTTGCACCACACCGTAAGGAGGAAGTGAAATTTTCATCGTGGTAGATTGTAAAGTACCGACTAGACAAGTGTCTTCTTTGAAAGCATTTTTATTTTTTTGATACTTTGCCGGGAAGCAGAACAGGGTATCTCTTTAGGTGTCTTGATCTCTTCTGAGTCCTTTTGCTGTGACTGTGAATGTTGAGACCGCTTTGAGCAACAGAGCAACCCTTCTTTCTGCAGGTTTTGCAGCAAGCAGTAGTTGCCACTTCCTTCCTGTCCTAGGCTGCCACACAGTATTGATGCGCAGCCTTGAAACATTGCCACACACCTCCTGAGAGATATGTGCAGTTCTACATCTCCTTTTCGTGTACTGTATCGAGTATGAATGTCTGTATAACTATGTGAATTTTTCTACGTAGGGGTTTTGTACATTTCATGTAAATGTATTTGTGTGTATTTATGTTTTAAATATAAATGTAACAAAACTGGGGTGAACAAATTTTGACAATAAGTTAAACATACAATTAAAAGCCAGAGAATATATCCCCTCTAACATGCGTTATACTGAATTACATGAAGTATAGCAATAGACCATTTAACTTTCCATGCGTTGTGCTGAAATGAATGAAAGTAATGGGATGACATTACACAAAAGTGATGTGGGAGTAGAAGAAAACTCAGGGGAAAAAAAGTAATCTGCTAAATTAGTATGTAATACCGTAGTATACAATGTGTTCTTGTAAGTGAAGTTATCAAACTTCTAATAGCTTAGAGATGCCTAATTAGGATTTAAAGCTCTGTAAACGTACAGAATGAGCTCAGTCTAGCATATGGCAAGAGTTGAGCTAAAACAAATGGCATTTATTTCTGATGTTCGTCACCTCATTATTGTCAAGAAAGTCATTCTATTTGAAATTTATTGTTGTGCCAATTTTTCCTCATTTATGCTTCATAAGTTACACTAAATTGGAAAACATTTCTAAAAACTCAAACTCCTAAACAGGAATGAAAAGTGGACACTCCAATATTGGAGTGGACACTGCAATTAAAATAGGACTAAAAGGTTATTATTTAAAGGTCATAAGCAAGCAGAAGTACTACCAAGCTAAAAATTATATATCTTCTGTTAGGAGCTGCCAAATACAGTAGCTGAATAGCAGCAAGGCTGCCACAGCTCCGCATCCCCACGTCCAGCCGGTTGCAAGGCTGAGTGTGTACTCCCAATAGATGCACGTACTCACCACATACACACACATCTGCACACGCATGGTGGCATGCACAGTTCAGCAGAGACCAAAACCACAGCACTCGTGCCGACGCTAATGGCAGGACTGGCCTGATCCCGTTTCCTTCCTGGCTGATCAGGACAAAAGCCTGTTAGTGGAAAATATATGCAAATACATATACATCCATAAAGTGTGGATCCTTCCGGTGGCTGACTTTAAACACTCACTTGCATCCCAGTTTCCCCAGTTGCCGGCACCTGGGCATGCCAGCTCCCGAGGCCTGAGCCCCACTCCACCTCCTGGTCCAGACCCGCTTACACACACCCACGCACAGCCGTGGGCACGCACACGGACACACCGAACTCCCCTCAAAGGGCTGGCCGTAGCCATTTGGTCTCTCCCGCAGCTCTCCACTCCTCCTGGCCCCTCACACAGACACGCTCCCCTGCGCAAAGCGCTCTCCTGCAGCTGGTCCAGACCTACGGCCTGACCGGACCTCAAGTTCCCCTCAGTAGCTGGCCTGGACCTCCTGCTCCCTCCAGTAGCCAACTCTCAGACCCCTCGTCTTTCCAGTATTATAGGCACGCCAATGTTTGTCTCCTCGGCTTCTTACCCTACTTCTGTCTGATGGAGTTCGACGTTTCTTAGCGGTGGCACACGTTGACATCCTCACTCGCGCACACTGTGCACATTCTCCTGTCTCGGCAGCAGAAATGCGTGGGCCCCTGCGGCCCCTGGCCCCGCTCCGGTTGCTGTAGAGACCCGTGGGCGCAGGATGGGCAGCCCCTCACCCGGGAGAACGGCTGGAAGTGGAGTTTACTGGGCAGACAGCGGTGACGGGGTGCGGGGAGCAGCTGGAGAGGCGAAGGGACCGTCAGCCTGCTCTCAGGACACGGCCTATCCCTCCACTTCCCCACACTCCTCCACCCACCCTTGTGCCTCCAGGCTCGGGTGTGCTGTGGAGATCAGTCTTTCAGCACGTAGCCTATCATTTTTTAAGAATGCTTCAGCTCCCAAAAAGAAAGAAAAAGCACCGTTTAAAAACTCGGTCGGACGTGAGGAGAGCCCCTTGCTCGCCGCCGGCCGGTGGTGCAAGGCGAACCCGGCCGACAGCGCCACCTAGCGGCGCTGCGGGACAGGCGGGGAACCCCCCGCGGCCAGAACGGAACCCGCTTCGCATTTCCTTACGTCCTAATAGAGACAAGATGTCTTTGCTAGCTGTGCCCTCCGACAGCACCGGGCGGAATTTCAGCTGGCACCAATCTCGAGCAAACATGGACAAATAGCTTACCGGGAAAAGTCATAAAAACTTGGTGAATTATCTCATTGTGTAACACGAGGCAGAATAATTGCATTTCTTTAGTTGTTTGGAATTACATGTGTGAACAGAAAAATATTTTAGCTTAAAATATAAAGAGATTAAAATAATGACTTCTCTGGAAGTACAATACTACAGTCAAACAGCAGTTCCTTGTGGTAAAAATAATAAACAAGACTGAAACCACAGAGTATGTCAGCGGGCACAGTAAAATGATGATTTGGAGACTAAACCTGGTAGGAAGAGGGGGCTTACAGGAATATTGGGGAGATTAGAAGATGAGGAGGTGTCTTGCAAGGTCTAATCTGAAAGGACATCTAAAGGGAAATGGAGAACAGGGTGTTTAACAAGGAGTAAGAAGTGTGGTGTGCCATCTGAGGCAGCTACAGCACCTGACAGGAACAGACCTGGTGTTGCCAAGACATGACAAGGAAGATGAAATCAGTAAGCACCCCTTGGGAAAGCCTTTTTTTTTTTTTAAGAAGACTTGGTTTTTGAACCTCTCTGCTTTACTTCAGTTGTTCCAAGCAGTATATGGGTCTAGCGTGAGGATTATCTCCCTGATCATACAGTATCTACCTGGAGGAAACCCTGGTCCCATGATTTTTCATGACCTGTAATCAACACATTTAGGATTCATATCCATCACTATCATTACTTGATTATCAAATGACCGAGAGTCAGTGACTGTTCTCTGTCACTGTCATTATGCTTGCGGTTCCAAATTTATATTTTCTGACTTCTATACTGGTCTTGATACAAAATGTGTAAAAAAAAAATTAAAAAAATAAATATTTAAGATATGTTAAATATTTTAAATGGCAAGGCATGTATGTGAGCCACTGTGCACCATGTGTGAGTGAAAGAATTTAACCAAAGTCTTTCCTGACCTCATTTTGAATATATCTTAAATTCATTAGGAAAGAGAAGCATCTTGGTATTCATGAGAAATTCCACGGGCAGAAATCTGTCATCTCTGTGCAATTACTCTTACCAGATATTATTTTCTACCTTTTGATGGTGACAGGTAGCACCAGAAGCTCTTCTGAACAGCATCAGGATTCTTCTATGAGACATCTATGCTTTTCATCATGATCATTTTCATTCAGGAGCGTGAAACTCTATGTCTTGTCAAACAACACATAATAAATAGGAGGCTTGGTGTTTTCTATGAAAAGCTGAAACATAGAGAGACTTTTTTTTTCAGATGGTGTTGTTTAAAACAATATTACAACTCCTGGGAAAAAAGCTTATTTAAAAGAAGAGTTTTAGGAAGGAAAATGTCGCAAATGACTAAAAACAAACGCTTTTTGAATTGGTACATGAAATTAAGAATGAAATTATAAGATTTCTAATTGGCCTGTAGAAAGGCCAAGCAATACTGAAAGAATAAGTTAGCATGCCTACAAAATGCCTTTCTCTGCTTTCTAAAATTATATGTTACCTTTTTTTTGGCTTTAACTGCCTGCCTGCTGTTTCACCACGTTTTGCTTTATCCTGAAGGTGTCTGCGTTTCATGCGAGTCACTCGTCCCTGCCATGTCTGAATATTTTTTCACTGGACGTCTCCTGTGTTCAACTGTGACTCGGAGTAAATTAGGCAGTTTCAAGACTACAGCTCTTCTGCACTGCAACGTTTATTTCAGGAAAATACTGTACAACAATACAGAATGTAGTTAAAATGCATCACAATAATTATTCAGTAAATATGCTCCTCCACTAGGACAAAAAGTCCCCAGGGGAACACTTTGTTGCTGCCTCACAGCTTTGGGTGAATATCTTTTCCTGTCTAGAGTAAATCATTGCTAAATGACGTGCTTGGGAGGACAAACAAGCTTTTGGAAAAGTGCTTCTCTTGGCAAAAATCTCTCCTAACTGTGTCTCTCTGACCTCCAAAAATTAAGATTTATAGCTGAAAGAGAAGCTTAGATGGCCCACTGGTGATTTAAATCCTTACAGTGTTTTACTTTAAATTGCCACTAGCACCTTTTCTAAAACTGGTCCTCCATATTCTGGGGAGCACTGTACACCTTGATTTTGGTAGTGCTGTTTGCAGATGCCTGACAGAGTCAAATTTATGGGATTAAAGCCCAGATGCTTCTAGCTCCTCAGTGCTTGTCTCTGGAGATTTCATAAATTGTGAGTTCTTCAGAGACAGGTTTTTTTGTTGTTTACACAGTTTTTACAAAAGGAGTTCAGAGCAGGCATAAAATACTACCAGAACAGAATGGCCTGGTTTTGTGTTCAGGTTGCATTGATGGGCATCACTATACTAGCCACCGCTCTGACGAGCACCTCTGATTCTGAAGTGCTGCACCCCAGAAATAAATGGGCAACCTGCTACAGATTTACCTGGACCACCAACACTCTGCAGCTACAGACTCATAGCCTCTGGACACAGAAAAGAGTTAGCAATATGGTCAGCAGTGGCTTACACGAGAGTTATGTATAGCTGACCATTGCTGCCTTTTTCACTGATTTCTTTCCGGTCATTTTGTTTCTGCCCAGGCTTTGACAACTCCAGGCCATTCTGCAATTTTCCATTCTTCAATGTTTCAATATTATAAGCCTTAGGGTTTCAGATATAATGATGAAGAACCAAATGACATGGAGGCATTTTTAATTAATTTTTTGGGTCTACGTTTTGATTCAGGAGCTCCCCCTGCCTAGCTCCAAAGCATTTTTGTTTTGCCAGTTTCTGGCAGAACATAGGGTTAAGTACAAGGCTCTGAAACTATGCTACACTTTTAACCACAAATCAGATAATGTGTCCAGTGGTCCAACAATCTTGAACCCTCTGTAGTCCCACAAATACCTCTGTTGATCCTGCAGAACCTGAACTCTGAGTCCTGAATGTAAGGCAGAGCCTACCATGTTCTTCTGTGTTCCAATCTATGCCTTAACTTGCTGCTTTAGAGATGAGCCACCTAATGATTTTCAGAGTAGACTAGGGAGGACCCCGCGTTGATCCTGTCTGAATCCTTGGGATTTTTCTGTTTTCTGTTGTCTTCTGATTAAAATCATCTAATATAGATGCTTCCCATCCCTCTTCTGCCATCTCAAAGTTCCCAGCCCAACTCTAGTCAGCTCAACCCGTCCCAAGAAAAATCCAGACAGATTTCTTTCTGTTGCTGAGGAGTAGGAAGGTAAAGTGTGCCTGCTTAGTTTATTGACTGTTCTTTGAAAGAAGGCTGCAGTTAAGCGATAAATCAGCCAGTCGGAGAGTATTTTCTCTGATATTATCTGAAGATCAAATGAAGGTTGTTATCACCAAACAAGAATCTTTCATAGTATATTCCCGAGAGCTGGCAACACTCATTTCAAAAGACGTGTGACTATGTCTCTGCTATCTTTGCCTTCAAAACTGGAAAGTGGAAGAGTTCTTGCTGACATTAATTCCCCTATTACTGTGTCCCGTTACCATTTCTGATGGTTGTCTAGTTAATGAAATCACCACAGTATTGCCTGTTTTTTTAATCTCAACCCATGCCCTGTCATGACAGTCTTATTTCTGCCTTAGGACCATTCCCTGGTTGGTCCAGAGCTCTTTGGTTAAGATCAGGTGATCTTAATTGAAAGGGTCAGCAGTCATTTCTGGTGTACACCCTTCCATTCTACATTTTAGTCTTACCAAATGCTTGCTTTCTTAAGTTTGACTGGCCCATGTCAAGTAGTCATATTATTGACTGCTTTACTTCTGTAAATTATATGCTTCACTTTTGTGAGCCATCTGCTCCCTTACATTTGCATTTTGTTTCCTGATTTTTTTTAATTGTTCAGATCATCTTTGTAAGTCAATGCAATTCAATTTACTGATGCAGATTTCTGTACGCTAAAAATCTGCTTCAGAAATCTTACATCTTAGAAGTGCTCGTCCCCCAAGTCTTTTCCAGAATGAATCAGGAGTTATTCTACTGAAAGTTTCATCAGTGTGTGTAAAACTGAAAGCATGCGTGAAAGTGTACATAAACCCAGTATCAAGCTCCTTGTATTTACCAGTAAATGATTTTCTACCTCTGGAGTTTCTGCAGTCACTCTGTGCTTGGACGCGTGTGTCCACAACTCCTGGATTTTACAGCTCAAGGTTTATTAAGCTTACTCTCCATAATAGCAAGCCATCTGAGAGCAGTAAAAATTAATGACCTGCAACAGAAAATGATTAAATTAATTATTCACCAGTTTCTAAAGAACCATAATTGCATTTCCATTCTCTGTAGAGCTCTCGGATCAGCTTGCTGAGGGACTAGGGTGCTCAGCGGCACGGAGGTTACAAGTACAGATGTTTGTGTGTGTGCTCGGGAGGGAGGGAGTAGCAGGGACTGTCAGGGTGGCTAGGACAGTGGTATGGGTGAGGGCGAGGGCAAGGTTTGTATGTTTGGTGGCTCTGTGGAAGGAACAACTGCTGTGGTCTTCCATGAGAGCAAAATTTCTGTAGGTAGTTTGGGAGATAAATTCTGTGGGACTCGTGGGTATGCTGAGAGAGATACAGCTTTCTTGACAGGGCACTTTCATCTTTTTCCCTTTAAAAACTGATCAAGTACCTGCTTTTGACTACTTCTCTGCTTATGCTGAGGTGAGACAGACAAACAGCTTGCTGCCAGCATCTTGTCTTCACACCAGTCGGTAATGGGCCTGCTCTAATGAACTGCAGCTTGACATGCAAGGCGAGGATGACAGACCTGCCAAATACACACCCGGTGAAATGCCTTTCAACCTCGAATACTGCTTTCGGGGGACGGGCAAATGGAATCATCAAAAGAAAAAATATCAATGACTGGCAGCTTGGACTTTTGCTTTTCAATATGACGTTTTCCTGCAGCATACAGGAAACAATCATTTGCACAACAAAGAAGAAATGCAAATCACCTGATCTCACTGTAATTTGTTTGTACAGTACTTAAGTGCAACAGAGTTGTGATTGCCACATGGAATGCTGTGGGGAAACTATAAGTAAGAGTAATAAATAATAACAAAGCCAAGCAACCTAAGCTGGCATACAGGGCATTGCCCGTGGACTTTATAGTCCTCAGAACATTTATTCACAGTGTTATGAGGTATTGTGGCACTCTTTGTACTCTTTTGGGTGATCAATCTTGGCTTTATATACTTTAGAACATTGTGACATCATGTACATTTTAGTTTTCCTTGAGCAAATCAGAAGTACTGTAACAGAGAAATAAAAGTCCAGCTGATTTCCTCATGAGTTGCACTCCAAGCTTGTTGGATTTATAGGAATAAATGGATACTCTGTGACTATAGTGTGATCCTGTCCATCAGAGGAAGAGAAGATTAAACATTCATGACTACTGAAAGGCAATTTCCTTCAATTGTTCATCATGCCTCCATTCTTAACCTTCCCTGTAAGATTTCCTCTTGCTCTAAACTTCAGAAAAGGTTTTGTTTTTCTAGATTCTTTTAATAGTACTAGTAAACTGACAAAAGGAACCATAATAATCAAATATTTGTAGTTGTTTTGCCTCACATTTCTCATTTGCCTATGCTGTGACTCAGAAAGCAGATTTTTACTGTCATAAGCCATTTGCCTAGAAAAATGAAAGAATTTTCAATCTGTTCATCTATCAAACAAATGCAGTCATGAAAGTTAAGCAGTATACCCACAGTAAACCTAACTAAATCAAACCAAAATGGTATCTGTGGTGGTGCATGATTCCATGAAGACTATTTTTTTGTGCCTAGCCTGGTAGACCAGATATAGGCCTGGAAAAAATAATGAAGTAATCCAGATATAATGTATTACACTGGGAAATATCCTGTTATAAAGTGGCTCTGGGTTATTTTTATTTTTTTTTCACTGGAATCTATAGAAGAATTAGCTTTGGAAGCAGCCTTACTAAAAACATATGGACAGTAAAGATTTTGCTCTTACCATCCTTCTATTCTCATTTTTGGAAGGTATTTCAGGTATACACAAGATACAAATACCCTCTAAATGCTTTATCTGCCCATACCGCACCTATTACGACATCTCAGTGCACGCAGGGATATTTTCATTACCGACAAACAATGTGCCTGGGTTAGGGTCTCACCTGACACAGGTAATGAAACAACAGCAGGGAACTGTTCCCGCTAAAACGAATACAAAAATGGATCCCAGAAACGTACCTTGAATCCAGTGTGCTATATTTCTTGGTATGCCTAACCGTGTGATAAAATAAAGACCACGCCAACAGCAAGGCCCG
>NW_009619985.1:0-5777 GCF_000690535.1 Cariama cristata
ACCTGGCCTCCAGCCAGGGTCAACCTACCGCAACCTTATGAAGAATGTATTTAGAGTAACCTGTTAACAGCTGAACTACAAAGTAGTGACAAATTAAATGTCCACTCAGACGATGATAGTTCCATACTTACACACTACAGGAAGTTAGTAGTCATCAAACCATCACAATAGAAGTGAATTCCATTTAACTGAACAGCAGTGGCTCTACCAGCTCAACCATACTAATGCTGCCTAACCTTACATGGATATTTATAGTCTTACTCTGCAGAATTCTCTCTAAACAGGTTTTGAAGCAGCTTCCACACTCCTGAGGCAAATTACAAATGAAATCCATGAAGAATTGGCAAGCAGCTTCCTGCAACTCTGAACAACTAATTGTGTTACAATACCTTTCAGATGGCTTACAAAAAATAATCTCTCTGATATTCAAGGAGTCAAGGCTTGGTAGAATTTCCCTGATGGGCTTCACTTGATATGCTTTGGGAGTCTCCTACATTGCACATTACTGCCAGAACCAGTTGTTGTTTTTTGTACTGCTTAATTCATTACTTTGTTTTACTTATGCGCCTTCTACTCTCTAGTAGTACTGAAATGTTTCATTTACAGATTTAAACCCTAGATATTGGTGGCTGCTACAGTCAGTAAGTAGGTATTAATGCTAGCAGGAGAGGGACTTAGTGTACAGAAATATTGGCATATTTAATTAAAACTCCTGCAGATATTGCAAAGTTCTCTTAAGAAACAGCAGACAAATAATTGAGAAATAGTAGGATGGTATCATATACAAATCACTGAAGAGGGATTCAGACCTTGATTCTAGTCTTGGTGTTGCTACAGAGCAAATAGCCTAGAACCAGATAGTTAAAAGGAAAGAAATTTAAAAGTACCTAAATGATGTAAGAGCCTTATTCCAATGCTAACAGTGACTCAGACATTTCAGAGGCCATGCTTTCTTGCTATTTACTGACTTAGCCCACCAAATGCAGAAGAAGGTATCAGAGTTCAGGAGCCTTTAATACCTGATGAAGTCACAGCATCCGATCCAAGACAACTTGGATCACATGCCAATAGCACCTAAAGTTTAAGGATGTGCAAAACCGAAACGATAATTTGCTTTTATCAGGACTGTGCAGTGCATATATGTTCACAGGTCCAAGGTTTTCTGACATATCTCAACTGCAATCAGGGCAAATACCACAAACAGGTTTTGTTGACTGCAGAAGCCATAAGGTAGATTAATCATACAAGCAAAGATGATTTTATTGGTATTATCTATAGTAACAAAACCTGAAGGAAGAAAAAGTGGAACATAAACACAATTATATCTAACAGGGTCTTTCAGGTATGTCTATGGGGATTCAATGCATATTTAACTCTGGTTGCATAATTTGTTTATTGCTATTTTTGACAAGTCTCTTCATTTATCAAAAATCTACTTAAAAGCTGTTGGGGGTGATCTACTACTACTATCAAAGTCACTACATTTATTATCTGTCTTTATGAATAAAAATAAGAACACAGAGCTAAAATGCTGAAAGGTGAAAACAGCCTTCCAGAGACCTGGCATTTTCCATTCCTTCAGAAAACAGCTAAAAATGCATTTCAGTCAAGATCTGTACACCACCACACACTCACCACATAAAGAAACTTCAAACACAAATTTCCCTAATGTATCTCACAGTCCTCTGCAACACCTATGGATTATTGTCTCAGACGCGTTACTCTGCTGCTCTCTCTTAAGGAGCTTTCCACGGTTTTGTTTACATAGATTACTCTGATCTTCTTCTCAATTCTTCCTGTCTTCCTACGTTTTTTGGTGAATGGCTTCATTCAGCAAACTCATCCCTACAGCTTTTCTAGGCCATCTCTATCAGAACCTCCATGTGGTTTTGGCAGTCTACGGATATGAAGGGGTTTTGGCTTTTTCCTTTTACACAGCAGTTCCAGCTGTGGGTTTTTGTTCATGAGCACTAAATTTAATTCAAGGTGCCAGAATATTCTGGATCTTTAGATAGCTGCAACAATCCTCCTGTTCCCAGTTACCTAGAAAAGTATCGACAGAACAATTTCAAGAAACTATTCATCTTTTTAATAAGCCAGTTTCATCTTGGACCTTTGCCATTTTTCAGCAGTCCCTTTCAGAAGACTAATACATTTGCTTCACTTTTGATGATCTTCAATTGTGTTGTACTTAATAAAATAATTGGGGTATTTCCATTCACTGTTTTGCCTTGGTAACACATCCTGTTACATAGACCTAACGCTTTTAGAAATGGCTTCTCCTTCTTCTTTTTCACCTATTCCTTCATCTCCTCCTTAAAAGGTTCACAACAATCCCATACTGTCCCACAGTTCATCCAAAACGTGATTCCCTAGCACTGTAGTTTCAAAACTGTCCCATTGTACATCATGAAGAAAGATCATAAGTGGCCTGTTGTAGTGCTGTTAAATAAAGGACACAGAATAGTTCCCAAAAGGAAAAGACCCCATTTATGACATTTCACAGACATTCGTACCCATTTTCATAAGGATCACTGGTTTTGAAGGAACACTTAAAAATAATAATCCTGATTTAGTTATCTAATGTGAAAGAAGAGATGAGGATTAGGAGCTGATTAAAATGCTTGCAGAAAATAGTTATGATTAAGTGAAGCAATCCTTCAAGAAACCTAAGGGTGCATCAGAGACATTTTGCTACGGAGATTGCACCCAAGCATTCAGCAAGGCTTCTCCTACCATTTTGTCAAGAGCTCAGATTAATTTAGGAATCCAACAGGATCTGACCTGCACTCACACGAAATGATAGTCTAGAGGACAAAATAAGATCTATTCCCCAGTTCTTTCCTCCAATATTTAATAACAGAGCGTAGACCTTTAAGAGCATTCGCAGCTGCAGTTGTAACACAGAATTTTCCGTAAGATATTTTATTAATTAATCTTATTTACTGACTCACTAAGCAACTGCCCTCTAGCTTGCCCTATTCCAGCTTTAAGAGCAGCTTCACAAAGTTATTAGAAATTATACATTTTCTATTGCCCTTTCCCTGTATTTTCTTCATTACTCTGAGCAGACACAGAGACACTCTGTAGGGTGCTCCATGATGGGAATATTTCCCTGCAGCACAGACGCTTTCCTAATTGGGATATTATTTCAGGAAAGTAAGCTATGAAAGGCTATATTCTGAATGCAAGAAAGGCAGCCTCACTCCTCTTTGAACCTTGGTTACAAACTGACCAGCAGATTTTACTGTCTGGCACTTCTTCAGAATTCTGTGGCATTTTTCTGGTTCCCAGGTCACAGAGATGTTTATTTTGCAAACACTTAGGATGGCTTAAGGCACTGCTTGTTCTTATCTTCATGCCTGAACTGACAGAACAAAATGCATAAGCCCTCTTCACCTACTTCAGGGTCATACAAATTAACATCAAATGCTGATGAAAGTGGTTTTATCTCATTTGGACAATTTTGTGCGCTAGCGGTTTAGTGGGCACTGTTCTGCTGGCTATTCTATGGAAAGGAGTCAGAAACACCCAGCTGACAGCCAGCAATAAGCCGCTGGGCACTTTAATACCTTTGATGAGTCCAGGTAGCTCTACAAAAGAACATGTCTACTCAACTCAGAAAACAATCGCTACAAAATCCCTTACTTGAATATAATGAAATTTATCTCGAAGCCCCAAATTGCACTGAATCCTATGATGTCGCATACCAAATATGATATGAAAACCTAATATGGTACAATATCTGGCTTCAAGGAGTTTGCAATCTAAGCAGAGATGACAGACAACTGATGAGAGAAAAAAATTTCTATGTTCATATACATATAAGGAAGAAATCTTTAAAGAACGTAACTGACTTGCCCAGTGTCACAATGTCCTAGGAAGTTAGACTGGACATTTAGCTTGCATTTTCCAATTGCCATCCTACTGGATAGAAAGTATAAAGACCAGGTATAAAATATTGCCTTTCTAACTTGATAAGGGTTTTCAGGGAATGATTTGAGGGCAAGGGATATTTACGTGTACTCTGCACTGGTGAAGATAAAAACAGAAGATACAAGGCAATGAACGTCAGATTCTTACTGTTAGTATCATGTTGGTGCTGTAACTTGCAGAGAGGCAGGCAAATGAGAAAAACAAAACAATTCTCATGGTAAAAGTCCTATACAATTCGGTAGTATTGAAGCTGACATGTGACAATGGAAACTAGTCACAGAAAAGCACACTGCTTTCTTCTAACGCTAAAGAGACTATATTGTGATAAGGAAACCAGTATTCCTCCATGAAACAACTCGTCCATTTCACTGTAGTATTTTATCCTTCAAATTTCCCCAGGGTGAACTAAGCAATTATTTTTTTTTGTCTGAACAAACTGATTTTGTTTAGAGAAAGGAGGAAATTCAATGGTATTTCCACCACCTTTTCATGCTTTTTCCAGTCATTACAGTTCTTCTCTTCCCTCATTTCTCCTGCCCCACTTCCAATTGCAATCATGCTTTCATAAAAGTTCATAATGTGGTTTTCACTTGAAGGAATTTTGGGACTTTTGTAGATTTCATCTTTCTGAAGAATCTTGTAAAATATATTACAAACCCAGGTAGAAAATTTTATTTCTAATAAATAACTCTCTAGTCCTTCCTATTTCCTTACAGAATATTTGTTCTCAATGAAGTTTTAGATGACTCTCGCACAGAGGAAGGGTTTAGTTTTAATTTGGCATCTACAACACCAGCCTCGCCGCATAAGATGCCAGTTCAAATCCATCGTCTTTTATTAAGCCTAGCGAAAGCCTAAAGAGCTTGTAAGCGCACCAATGGGTCCCTCGAGAAGTGGGACGATGTTATTTGAATATAATTCAGAGAGTCAGACAATCAGCCTCTCTGTCACTAGGCAAACAATTTAGCTGTGAGTGATGCTTATGAACAGCAATAATTTAATTGCATGTTGAAATCCATGCTTTCAATGTTCTAGTTCTGTGGATTTGAACTACTACGAAGCAGGGCTGCACAGTCAACATGAGAACCGTGCTTGGGCTTCTTTGTATGGTTGAACGTCAGAGTAACTCAGAATAAAGATGCTGCAGGCAAATTTCATGACGGGCTTATCAGCAAACAAGAACATCTTGCCTCTGTAGGGTATTTGGAAATTATGACAGTATCTAGAAAGTAGTATCTAAACTTCATTTAAAATTATTGTCATTCTAGAAGACAATTTCTGAAGCAAAGAGAATTATAATTTGGTACTGTATTTCAGAGCTGTCCCAGTCCTTCAGGGGAAAAAAAGTGCTTCCAAACATGAATGTTCTGTGTTTCTACCCAAACAGTTATTTCTAATAGACTCACAGAAGCTTTTGGGCAGATTATTAAATCACAACTAAAACAATGATATTGCCCTGACATGTGTGCTTGTAACATTTGCAAAGTGAAAACATCACTTTTTTTCAATGAAAAGTGTAAATTGTAACCATTCATAGGGAATTCCCACATCAGGAAGAAGTGTTCTGAGAGGAACGCACAGCATGGTACAATTTTTCAAATGCATTTTCAAAACATCTAATTGTGTGCTGTCCATAGACAGGAACACAGATACCTACTCTACAGATACTTACCTAATCATCAAATTACAGGATGCACTGTGTGAAGTTTTCCGCACACTGAAAACCTCATCTAAATTCCAGGTTTTTAAGGTTTTTACAAGACTTCCACTTTACCATAAACTACTTGTGGAATTTAGAAGTTTCAACCTAAGCGGTTACCTCTGCCATTTTATTTGTAGGG
>NW_009619985.1:5808-13832 GCF_000690535.1 Cariama cristata
TGGAAATTAAATGTATTGATTGCAGACATAAGTTATGCTAAATATTTCATGGCAAAACACACTATGCAGCTTTTTTCCCCCAGTATTTTCAGGTTATTCTGAGCTACATTTTTTTATTTTTTTTTCTTGGTTTGGTTACAAAGACCAATCACAGAACATCTTTAGCCCCAAATTGAAAGGTGACAAGCAATTTAAAAAAAGAAATATATCTGACCACAGTTTCCTATTTTTAAAAGCAGAAAATAAATTGTTTATCTTGTCAAAACCTGACAGGATAAAGAACAATGTTGTGAAGAAACATCACTAACTCTGGTTCTACAAGGACGCATACTGCAAGCAAAACACTGGGAAAGGATCTACATACTTATGAAAGGAATGCAGTCACACAAAGAAACAGAAAGTGTTTTAAAAAACAGACTTAAGCTTCAGAAGAACTGTGGGTGTTGAGATTAGTTTGAACTGATGGTTACAAGGGATTAACTAATCTGCATAAGATGGATTCAATTCCGCTTGCCTGCTCCTTGTTTGAGAAAAGATCTATTAGACAGCGATAGCAGATCTTCTGTTTCGGCAAATCTTTTTTCCCCACTGTCTAAAAGAAATTCTGGTCACATGTGCCTGATTCATTCTGCGTGGTATTAGACACCCAAAAGCGCCCAAGCTGATACCACAATGACCTGGATGATCTACATAGTCAATGGCGAGTGATAGCAGTCCTCAGCTCTTAGCCAACCGAGTAAAACAGGAACTTCCAGAGGACGATTCTGATGTTAAATGGTCTGAGTTATTCCCTCCATTGACATTACATCCCTAACGAAAGCATTTCAGTAGATGTCAGAAGAGGGATGAATCATGGGTAATTGCGCTTTGCTTATTTTTTCTACTAGCAACTTTCCTTGCTGTGGGAAGGTACTACATTGATTATATATGCGCTGCAGGCAGGAGTTTGGTAGGACAGCCCACGTAACGTGAAACGAAGAGCAGGAACCAGGGGAAAAGCAGTTCAGGAGTTCTGCAGGTTAGGAGCTGACAGAAGAATCATCTACCTCAAGAGTCCTTCAAGTTTTAGGAACACAGTGAGGTATGTTGCCATTCTGACAGACATCGTGTTGAAGTAACGGAATCTGTGAAGATAAATGCGACATGTCTTGATAAACATAATCAGAAAGCAAAGACTGAAGTTTCTGGTTAAACGTGAAGAAATTATGAAAGTTTGCTGTTGAACCATCAGAGCAATAGCTGCAACTATGCAAGCTACACAAATGATGAAAAGTTTTGGGTACATATTATCATAAAATACTTTGAATGTGCACTTGTAGGTAGCCAGGCATGGATGAAATAGTATTGGGAGGGGAGCAATAATAGTTTCAGAATGCAAAGTCCTTACCACTGGAAGGGAATACTACTAATTAAGGAGCTCAAAACAGGAAAAAAATATCATTCGTAGTCTGGAAGTCTATTCACAGCCAATTTCTCCAAGGAAGGTTTTAAACAGGGTACGATGCTGCTTTTCACTAGCAGACAACGACATTGATGAGATCAAAGATCAGTTCTATAAAAGCCTACAAACATTGATTGATAGCATGCTCATCAAGCCATATGTTATACAATGGTGGTTGCTGTTTCCAATATTAGTGCTTATAACACTCAGAAGAGAAAGGAATGCATACCAAAATCCAAATAATGAAAATAATACTAGAACTGCTTCTGGGATCACAGATTATAAACAATGGTACAGCATTCGAGGAGAAGCCACACATAAATCAATCTGGGATTCCCCAAATGGAGTCACCAGAAACCAGAGTGACCATATTTATTTCAGAAGAACATTTAGACCAACCTTCCAAATGTCAGAATGTAGAAAATAACTTATATTGGAAGTGATCATCTGTGTGGTGACACTAAGTGTCAAACTCCAGAAACACAAAACTGTTGAGAGCATTACAAAAAGTGACATTATGAGACCTACAGTCACCATTTCAAACTGAATCTGAAGAACAGATATCAGGCATTTTAAGACTTCCAACTACAAGTTACATCACAGTAGTCAACATTAATATGATATAGTCTTTCATGTTTGATACTATAATAGATGTCACAATAATAGGTGTACAAGGTAAGGAAATCAATGTTCAAGAAAACTGAGAATATGTGGAATCATACAAAAGAAAGAAAATAGGTCAAACCAAGGAACTCCTCAAACCAGAGAAAATAGCATGAGAAAGTGGAAGAGGATGTACTTCATCAGAAGAAGCTGAAGATGTACTGTAACAGATAAGAATAAACAGTGAACTCCACGCCACTTTAACTGGTAAGCTGAAGTGAGCAAAAGGTGCTGACAAATACAAGCAAAGAAAGATTTCAATCGAAAGAGTACATAAATGGGCACAAAAACTTTAAGGCTTGTTAAATAGACTCCATTTGGTTGGCTGCGTTATAACATCTTTAGTTAGGCTCTGCACTATCTCATGTTGCAAAGAAAGAAATGGAAGATGTAATTAGAGGGTTAAAAGGTGAGAAAGCTGCCAGCAAAGAAAGCCATTGTGAAATGCTAAACAATGCAATAAAAGGACTGGTGGTATTTTGGAATTTTTCAGGGTGCAAGAGCAGAAAAAGGCTACAGAAAGGTGGGAAAGTGAAATCACCACTACAGCACAGAATATATACTTAATTCAGTAAATTCAGATCTTAGCATAAGCATTGGTGTCAAAGGAGTAGGGGGAGGAAGAAAAAGAAACGTCACTGGCAATATCTGAGTTGCAGAGCTATGCCAGTAAAGCAAGTTTACTTCAACTCAAGCACAGTTTTAGGAGACAAGGAGAAGGAAAATTAGGTATAGTTAGTTCTATGCAGTTTCAAGACAACAAGAAGGCACAAGAAGTAAATAACATTACAAGACTCAGCCATCAAAAATCGACAGATTATTGTATCACCTCAAATACTGCTTGCAGCTTAGCACTGGGATATGCTGAAGCTGGAAACCAAAAAAAAAAAAAAAAAATTTAAAAATGAGCAGTCAACTGTTTTTGAAAAACAAGTTGAATGAATACTATGTAATAAATGAAATGCATTTATCATAAGTAAAAAGTTTGAGAAAGGAAAGTTTGATTAAATCTGTATCACATTATCTAAAAAAGCTGTGAACAATCTCAAAAATATAACTAGTACCTCAGCCTTGGAAGGAACGTCATCATGGAAAGACAGATTGTTCAGATAATCCTTCCATTGAACACTCTATCTTCTGACATGCAGTTTGAAAAACACCTGTTTTCTGCCTACCTTTTATCATATCTGCATGTCCAGGTGAAGGGGCTGCATAGTTGGGATTACCAAATCCAGTCTGGAGACTGAAAGTGCCCTTATCTGAAGTCCACTGATACTAACTGAACTGTTTTCCATATCCCCAGTCTTTATTTTAATGCAATTTGGAAGATGCTTTTAACATTAAACTTACTGAACTTGCGCTTAATATCTTCACTCGATTGCATTAGAAGGTAGCAGTGTACTCATCTGTGCCGAATCCCAGGATCAAGGCCCCAGTTTATGTGATACCTCTAGCCCTTGCTACCCATGTAGAACCAACAGCATTCACAAAGCTGGCATGGCACTTATCCTTTTTTATGTTGCAAATTAAATAGACATGCTTCACTGCTGCAGCTCAGCAAACTGGAGTGGAAATTCACCCTTGAATGTACAAATCAATTTTGGTTTATATTTTGCTCTTGGACGCTGGGCTATGACACTGACACACACAGTGCTGCCTGACAAGTATCTTTTAGAAAAGGGGAAGGATAAAATATGGTGGAGGGGTGAGAGGCAATTCCTCTGTGTTTTCATTTACAAGCTGTTTACTAAAACATCTAACATCTCCAGCATGCTCTGGTGATTGGCATTATCTGCAATATGCGCATGGCAGCTGGGCAGAGATGGTGCCTTCCCTTTAGCCCCTCTTCATTTCTATTTTCTCGCAGATGGCGAGCAAATGTCTCCCCTTTCAAAAAGTATTAAAAATCAGTAATGTAAGGGAGCAGAAAGACTAGGAGGCTGGCCGTTCATTCCCTATGAATCCTCCTGCAATTTCTTAGTTTGACAATTGCGCCTCATATATTTTCATACCGGTTTTGAAAGAAGAAAGCAAGTCAATTCATTCCTTAACAGCCCCCTGCAATTTCAGCTCGCTCTTTACTTATGTATGAAACTGAGTTGGGGAAAAAAGGTTAGAGGCAGATGAATTTCAAGTTTCAGAGCTCAGGAAAGGCCAATAAAATGTGCAATAATCTTAATGTTTGGGTTTCTCTGAGCTGCAAACACCTTTTATATTAACTGATAAAACACCACTAATGTTGCAACAGATGCTTTGAGTTTTAAGGAGATTTCCTGAACTCCTGTGCAAACTTTGAGTTACTCAGTGTTCTTTTCTTCTGGCAAGTAGACTGGTAATCTGTACGCATTAGGTTATCACAAAGTTATACACTTACAGCACTCAAAATATTCAATTGGCATTCAACGTTATTTTTCTACTTGTATAAAAACACAGTAAATTCTGTATGCTGAAAGACATATTTTTGAGTCACAAATTAAGAACAAGAGGTGAGAATAAGCTGGAAATTCTTCGGGCTAAATCCCCCTATTTTACATTTTTTCATGCTTGCAGGTACTCAAGTACAGGGATTTTCATTTTTGAAGTTATGCATGATTCTTTAAAACAAACGCTACTGAAGAAACAAAGTCTTCTTTACAAGTTCAAAACCAAACAGGTCAGCCATCTAAGCAACCTCTTCTCCCCAGTCTAAGCTACAAGATCTTCAATAAGCTCTTGGAAAGTACCAGCACTGGAAGGCATAGCTGCAGAGGTTATATCTGTCAAGGACAGGATGCCTCTTGGTCCTCCAGTCATAAGAGAATAAATGATTTATAAGAAATGATAAGAAGAGTGAAAAAGTTTCTGCAGGTTTTCTTGTTTCAGACCAGTTCCTGATCATGATAGGTTCTGTTTCTTATGAAGTGGCTTCTTCCTCTTCCAGAAAAAAAATTGATAGGGTTATACTAGAGAATGAAAGAGTGGTTTGGCTGGACTGAGCATGCTGGCATTTCTGTAACATCTAGGGTTATCTAATATTCTTTCACTAAGCACTGAAATGCATAACTCCCCTGAAAGGCCCAGTGTAAAAAGCCTGCTCCAAACAAGTCTAATGCTCTGTCATAACACTGTGTTCAGTACAAACTACAGTAGAAGATTGAGGGTGAATTACTTTGAGGTTTTTCCATGAGACAGTGGGATATGTATTCTGGATCAGATCTCCTGCTGATATAAGTCGGCATAACTCAGCTAACCCCAATACAATTACATTTGTTTACTCTTGGAGAATACCTGAGGCACTCTCTCACAGGCAGCGAGTTAGCAATATTTGCATTTGCCCAGTTAATGGCATAGTTTCTCCCGATTATCGTTTGTGAAATTTATTTAAGTCATAATGAATTTGGCACAATATTTTGTTATTTTTCCCTCCTAAAGTTCAAACAAAAGCTCTCAGCCACTGTGTGGCTGATCACAAAATTGTTATAAGGAATAAAGGAAGGGTTTTTTGCTGATTTCACTGCTCTCCAAAGCAGACTACCGTCATTTGGATTAAATGATCCAGAAGCTTTGTTTCTCCTACTTGCCTGCACTTATGCCATCATCCTGTGTTTTTCATGTTCCCGCACCATTCTCAGTACCTCAGTCTCAATGTACCAGCAAAAGTAATATTTATCATCTGCAAGGCCATTCCTTGGTTTAATTTTTTATGCAAACACACAGACAAAAGTATCTAATACAGGGCTAAGAGGTACCCCTCCTTTCCTCTCCTTCCTACCCGTCACCTCCCACAGTTACTTTACATGCTACATTCAGCAGCAATGGGTCTGAAGAACAGCACTGCCAATCCCAGCACCATGAGGCTTTTCAATGGATCATAAAGAATGCTATAATAACAAGAAAAACAGCTTCCAGGAAGAGAGGGGGAGAGTTATGGAGGTGGTGGAGATACAGAGATCCTCTCTCCTGTAAACGCCAGCCACGCTGCCTTGCCCATAAAGCAGGACATAACAAGAATATCAAGCATACCTGAAAGAACGGACAGTCTTTTTTTGATTCCCTACTTACACAATCAATTCCGAGATTAGAAAACAGATATGACTTGTTTTTCACACTGCAGGATTTCTGCAAACAGAACAGAAGAGGAAAATTAGCAATATTAAATGCTACCTCTTAAGTAGGCTGAGCTCGTTCATTGCCAAGCTACTAGCAATTCAGTTCAATGCCTGCAAGAGAGCTATCAATCACAAAAACACTTGCTTTTGTATCTGTGCTAAAATCCATATACTTCCACTCTATTTTCTGTTTTATTATATTTGAAGCTATAGTTCCATAGATCATCTGGATGTCTTTAGTGCAGCCATCATCATTTCATGAGATGAAATTACACATATAAAATCTCTACTCAGACTGCACGTCTACTATGGTTACATCTTACACACAGACTTACCTGGGAGGACAAAACTAAGGAGGTCCCACCAGGCTGGAACTCTCCCCGTCTCTCTCCTTTTTGTCCCCACTAGCACCAGCTGGCACTATATGCTTGCCATCACATCAGGCGGTCCAACGGTGGCAGCGCACATTATCACATTACCCCTTCCCAGTTTAAATCTGAGACATAGCCATTTGCAACCAACTGCTGCTGTTTGGTTGTGTCTGACAGCATCCGATGGAGGTACTTGGAGTGCTCAGTTCCCAAACAGAATATGCATCCCAGGTTTCCTTCAATGACGAACGTATTTCTAATCCTTCGGACTTCACAGAACCGTTTGAATGCACTGGCTGAGCACAACCAAACAGTCTACAATCTAGAAAGCAAGGAAGAACTTCGCACTTGAAACAAACATAAATAAAGTTTATAACCCATGACTTTAAAGCATCAGATCTTGGTGAATACTGCAGCCCTCAGTAATTCAAATTTAGGGCTACTACTCAAATACAATTTAGTGCAGATCAACCAATTTAATAAATAAAAAATAATAATTGTCACAGTCACTCCTTCTCCCATGTCCTTTAAGCTGAATTTGCAGTGGAAAGTTCCATATCACAGGTTTTTTTCATTCTTCCCAGAGTATACTTATGAGGGGGGAGGAGCTCAGAACGATTATGTGGTGTCTGAAGAGATTGCCAATACCTGTGTTTTAGGAAACTGAGAACCTTCAAACAATACATCAATTTGGAACTGCCCACAGACAGCCACAACTTTAATTCATCATTTACTTTCTCAGCAAGAAAGAGTTTTCAAGAAAGACAATTATGGATGAGCACAAGTGGCTGGTAATTGGGGTTAAAGATTGTGCAGGTAATTTGTTACCTACAAGTCTCTTCTCCAGAGCTGATTATAACTGGAGGTATGTGAAAAATTCTTGTCTCCTGAATTTACTGGATCTTTATTTTGGATTTAGAGGAGAAGGTTTAATCTAGGATATACATACAGACATGAAAGCGTAGTTGGATTCTATCCAAAGCAAGTCTGCATTTTGAAAACTGTACCTTGTCAAACTAAGATTCACAGCAAACCACAGAAAACAACCTCAGAATAAGTTTGCACCCCCTCCAATATAAAAGTTTCAAAAATCAACAGCATTTCTGTAACCCATATCTTCTTGATTACTGAACAATGAAAGGTCACAGTAATTATTCCCATTTATGGGAAAAGTGAGCTGATGCAGAGATATTATCTGAGACTGTACGCTACTTTGGGACAAGAAATAGAACTTGAGACTCTCAGTATGGGAATTTCACCAATAAGGCACAGTGCCCCTCTTAAATTTCACCTATTGAGCAAGGCTACACTGAGTTCTCCCTTTAACTTTATAATCCTTCTTGTGCTACATTTTGCATGGAAGTGCATTTTATGGATTTAATGTATTTTGGCAGAGCTCATTTCTTGCAGTGATGACAACATTGAGCATCAGGAATGAGCACCGCTGATAAAACACTCTTT
>NW_009619985.1:13863-25357 GCF_000690535.1 Cariama cristata
TAGCATATTGTTGGGGTGCTGCATCTGGCCTGTGTGAATGGCATTCATTATAGCTGGTACACCAAGATAATGATATGCTGCAGCCAATTATGTCATTCACTTGCTCTCTTGCCAATTAGCTCTGCCTGCCTGTCTAGCTGGTTCCAGTGAGGACTGTTGCCAAGGCTGAGAAAAGAGAAACTCTTTAGCCTTTGAGAATATGTATAATGCACTTCTAGTCAGTTTTCAGCCACCTTCAGGAATCTCAGGGCATAGACACAATCAACAAGACCAAACTTTTTTGTAAAGCACCAGATGAAGTGCATTTTATTTAAAAGTTGGTGCTTTTCAAAATAATTCGGTGCTATACAGCAAAGCGACAAATTCTTTTTTTATATAAAGACTCTGTTATTTTCTCACGGCTATATTCTAGAACAGACATATATTTCTTTTGCAGTCAAAGGATGTTCTGGATACATTGTTAACAACAAATCCTTGATCATCTGTATCTCCTGTGAAGGGAGTTGCCAGCCAAGGCTCTGTCCCAGTGTTGCTTAAACCATCTCTAGTGTAAACAGAAATTCAGAACAGCTCAGTTATATCTATAACTGTACCACCACAGGGACACACAATATACATTTCTTCCATAATAAACTGACAGAATGAGTTTGGAGATAACATAATTCAACCACTGTACAGCAACAGGTATCTTATTGCATAACTACACCATAATGTGCTATTCAAAAACATATATACTCTTGTACACACACAGATGTGTATCTATGAAAGAAAGAAGAGCAACAGATATAATGAGGGTACTCCATAACTTAATGACCATTAATTGCTTTTATAGCTGTGTAAGATAAATTAATACCGCAGGCAGGCATAATCAGATGTCAAGCTTTGCAAGTAAACAACCAACAGAGGGTGTTGAAAGGGAATCTCACCCACCACTCCCCCCCAGTTACAACAGTGCACAACTTATTACGTGGGGAGGAAACAGACTCTGTGGCTATAGCTTTATATGGGAGTTACATATATGTTCAAAATTAAGCAAGCATTCATGTACTCAAGACAAAATACAACAATTCTGTAAATACATCTTCCTGGTCTGAAATCTTTGCATCTCGGTTATGCCCATCTGTAAAATGGGAATTGTAATATGTTTCTACCTCCTACTGTTTCCTCCCTCCTCTTCCTCTAACTCCTTCTCTAACCTCCCACGAGAGAATTCACTGCTCTTGCAAACTCTTCAGCATGAGAACTTTTTCTGAATATATACTTGAACGTATTAAAAGAAGGGAGCTGTAAGGCTCACAGGAATACAAATAATAAAATTATGGTACAGAAAGTAGAGACTTCCTGGTTTGAATCATTCTTATAGACTAGATAAAACAGTGACATGACAATTCAGATACTCCTCTTATGACAGCAAAAAACTGGTTGTAGACATACTCTAAAGGCTTAGCTGTGGTCAAACAATAATTTCCAGATCAATAAGCCTAATGCAATATTTATGCAGGCTCTATACTTTAATTATGCCAAGATTGTAAGTTTAATTTAATATTATTCCAGCGGGTGTTCAGAGGTGGGTGGTTAAAAGAATCATGTCCCTTTCAATCAAAGCTTGTAGAAACAGGACTCAATTTACTGCTGCACAGCAAAGTGACTAGGACATAAAAGGGATATGACTTAAAATTATTCTAAAGGCCCAGTAAAATTTCACAAGAGTGGCTAGGAATATCTATTTCAGCAGCATTTTTCCAAATCTAACTTTGCTTCTAACATACCTGGTTTTTTGCCTCTTATTTTCTTCCTGCAGAAAATATTATGGTTACATAAGCTTGTTTTTATTTTTCTCTACATGTCACATATGTCTGTCACAGATGGACTGAAAACCTTTTACCAGATTTAACCTTAGTTTGATAGACCGGGGAAGAGTACGAGGGACGGTTTATGAGAGACACCGTGTTCTTTGTGATCATTTATGAAGGGGGCTGGGAGGAGAGAGAAGCGCTGTTGGCAGAGAGATGTGAATAGGCATCATGGATAGAGAAAGTGACAACACAGACAGATAGAAAAATAAACCCAATACTTATAATGAGAACAGTGTGAAAAACAGAGATTACAATATGCAAAATTCCAAGTCAGTCCTTCACAACCTTAACCTCAGCATGACTATGCACGTATTTACTGAACTCCCACTGTCATCAAAAGTCTTACTCCCCAGAAGCAAAACCCAGTTAGGCATGCCTTGGCAGACTGTCTCATCTGCTACAGTACAAAAGTAGTGAAAACAATGTACGTACAGGGAAAAAAGAGCGATGAGTAATTGTGGTGGATGGAAAATTACAGACAGATTGATTAGCAAGATCACAGCAAGAGCAATTGTTTCTGTCACCAATAGAGAGAATTTTTTTCAGGCAAAAGGATAACGGGAGTTACTAGCTCTGTCACTGTTATCTAAAAAAGTTACCTGTCTTAAGGCACCAAAAGAGTCACCAGCATTTGAAAGTTACGTGCAATACATCTTTTTAAACTAATCAAAACTTCACTGTTCTAGCACTATGTTAAAGCATTTAAAGTCTGCCCAGAGTCAATAGTAATTACAGAAATTTATCACGGTTGCCAATCATGCAGTTCCAACCCAGGGTGCTTGTTATTGCTAAACTACAGTTTGTCAGCCTTGATTTATTTCTATAGGACACCAGCCCCTTGACAGCTGGAAGTGGGACTGCTTAAAAAATTGGACAAGAGGCGTTCCATGTGTTAGGAAATGTTTCGCTCAGGTGGCTTGGTTTGGCTTTCTAAACAGTCACTGGGACCATTTTCAGATTCTGATTTTTTGCTACACAGGGGAGGATGCCACCGGGTCCTCTCAACCAAACACAGTGCACAGAATAACCTTCAATGCATCTTCACTACATAGCAGATGTTAAATGAATGCCTCAGGTTACAGGAATTTCATTAAACGTGAGAATCGCACCTCTGTTATCAAGATTAGCTCTGCCAATAAAAAGACAAGTCTTCCTAGGGGAAAATTCAGCCCCTGCTTGGCCAGGACTTTATGCTTCTCTTGACTCTCCCCTCCACCCTTCAGGCAGCAAGAATGATACAAATAAAGAGATACAAATCTCTGAGCATCCATAAGGAAGGAAGAACAGAGACCAGGGATAAGGATGTGGGCAAAGGCACTTAAAATAAATTAGAGCTTTTCCCTAGAATCTTTTCTTTCATCTTTCACGAGGCAATGCCCTTGAGCTTAGGTTTCTGTAGCACCTTCAATTTCACACAGGGCTCAGTAACCTTAACTTTATCTACCGATTTATAAACCACATGTCCGATTCTGACCCTGTGCCAGCTTCACGCTTCTGTATGCTGACATGTGGCGTGAATGTCCTGTGCTCAATGCCGACAGAAAACACACAGGGGCACAACTACTGAAAAGTCAGAACAAAGGGAACTGAAGGGTACTGGATAGTTTGAAACTCTGGCTAATACTGAAGCAAAAAATAAGATGAACCAGGCAATTCAAAAGGACTAACTGCCTCTTTCAACTTCTATATCAATAGTTGGAAAGCAAGACAAATATTCCAGAATTGATCTTCTGTACAAATATTTGCATTGAAATAGTGTAAACATAAAAACATTTTTAAGCAGACATCATTTGGCTGCTTAGCATATTTCATTGGGATATTTTTGATCTAAAGGCAGCTTTTTAAACAAGCAACATTTTGTGACATTTTTTCAATTTTTTCCAGAATCTTAAGTGTTTAGACAAAGAAGTGGAAGTGAAACTATGAAATTGTTCAGCCTTTGAACAACCGTGAATGTAAGTTCTCTATACTGCTGAAAACACACTTCCATGATGTTAAGATTCATAGACTTAAAATCTGAAGTTGAAAGGCAGCAGCGTAATCATCTGGAGAGATAGGTGGAATAACAAAGGTCATAAAAGCTTCATTCATTAATTTTTGTTTCTAGCTCAAAACTGCAGTATGAGCTAAACTTTTTCTCACAAAGATACAAAGTCTTCATTTAAAAACTAAAAATTATGGATAATTGACCTTGGCCCTATATAAAACTTTACCCTCTGGGGATTGAACTTCCATTCTTATTTCTTTTTCTTTTAATAAATTTAAGGCACATTTTAAGTAGTTGCTGATTATTTACCCTCCTTTGTAATTAGATGCAATTAGGAATTACCCTCCTTTGTAATGAGATGTAATTATAGTTTCTATGATGGTATAACACTGAAGGCAATCTTCCTCTCACCCCCTTGTGTTTACAAGTAAAGTTTTTTTCTGACTATTCCAGCTAAGGGCTGCGGACCTTCTAAGGGTCCTGCTGCAATTAGCTGTAAATGGCTGTGAATGAGACACACTGAGGAACATGCATAATGACTAACCTTCCAAAGGCTCATAAAATATTCAGCAACTCTGTATTGCTTCAGGTAGTTAGATTAATCTAAGTGTTCATCTGTTTGTGTGTGTGTGTGCACGTGCGTACGAATACACAAATAGGAAAGATGTGGAAAAGAACTAAGCCAAAAGCATATTTTTTTTAACAAATTATGCAACTACTTCTTTCCAAACTTGAAAATGTGTTTGAGGAGAGTGTGATATAGGGTGTAGATTTCCACAGACGTTTTTAATCTCACAGTTTGCTGCAGCCTACATATGTTTTGCAATTAATGCAGGTAAACCCAGATTGGGTCTGACATAGCCATTAAAGAACACAGCCATTTCTGTGTGGCACTTCCATGCTTCAGGATACCCTCTTCAGGTATGTGCTAGCAATTTTATACCTAAGGAAAGTGGTCAATTCCTACAAAATGCGTACAGAACGATACAAACATCAGTAATCATACCTTTTTATACAAGAACCAGAACACAGAAAAAAACCCCATGCTCATCTAGTCCTATCTTGTGTTGTCTTATTCTGTTCTTATTTTTGTGGTACCTGAATAAGTTTCATGTATTCAGAAGTTGCACTAATAAATGAGGTAACAGAGCTATTCGGATCTATCATGGAAGGGTTATTCTTTGTTGCATTCTCTGTTATGTCTTAGGAAAAGAGACGAGCTTGAAAGAAAGTGAAAAAACAGTTATGGGAAATGTACAAAGGAAGTAGTAAACATGGAAGGTCTGCAGGATTCCAGCTGAAAGCAGGGGTGCTGCACAAAGCCTTGCTGAAATAGAGGTGATAATTTGAGAGGATGATACCTAGTATATCACAGTTTACAAGATTATTGTGTATGATTCATTTTAATCAATATATGATAGAGATTGAACATGAATATGAGAGGGATTTTTATTTAATTATGAATATTATTGCATGAATTCAGGATATTGATTTAGTCCAAAGTTCTTTTCTGAGCAAAATCCCTCTTAAAAGGCATTTCTTCTGTTCTTGTTTGGTCGCTTCTTCTATAGAACAGACTGGCATGATTAATCCAAACAAGAGGGATTAATTGGACAACCTTCTGTGTCCTGCAAGCAGCTCAGGGAATTGGCAAACTATTATCTGCTCAGATCCTCTATTTCATCACATGAATCACTCTGCCTTGAGCATCACTCTATATAAAGCAAAAATGGAGAGGCTGCAAAGTGTCTCTCCTTTTTATTTATTGTGAGCACTTCTCAAAATATGTATCCACTTTATTATTTTTTCCCTTCCAGTCCAATTAGTCCATGTTCTCACTGCTGATTTTTCTTTCTTATTTTTAATTGGTGTGGAGTTCTGAGCTGCACCAGTTTTGCAGAAATGAAATATCTGAAGAGTAGTTGAACTGTGTCTCTTTACACCTCTACAATTTCTCTCACTTCAGAAAAAAATAGTGCTTACTGCCACACATCAGTGGATGTGGAGTGCCTTGGAATTGCTGGGACAAAAACAAATGCCATTTCTTATCAGTGCAGTTAAGCCAAGGGGTTAAATTCTGATTTACATTATCTACATTTGGAAAAATGTCGGTTCCAACATCTTGACTGTAAAGCTACCAAATTGTGCGTGTGTGGGTGCATATTTGTGTACAGCCACAGAAGGACAACAGCTTCCTAACATTAAAACAGTTTCATTTTCTTGTTTGTTGTTTATGAGGCCTTGGTATGGATTCAGTGGTCGAACTCTGTTAATGACTGCTGCTAGAAAGACCTCGTATAGTATTTCAGCTTTTTACTCTGACATAACCAATATGTGAAAGTTTACCCCTTTCATCCCTTCACTTCTGCTCTTCCTAAAATTTACTGAGTTTTTGAGGTCTAGTCCAAAAAGGCTTGCTCTAATGTCCAATGGAATTAGCTGGAACCATTCTGCTTACTTTAGCAGGCATTACGTCAGGCAGTTAATCACATTTCTCCCAGTCACCAGAAATCCCATTTACCCTTCTGGATTCCTTTTCCTCAGTAGGTGAAGATACAGTCAATAGCATTATCTGCAAAGTGCATATTGTGTACATTAATCCAACTGCCAATGCTGCAAAAGGGTCAACTGCTTCAGAAAGAGCAAAGAATAAAGTAGTACACCATGGGCACAATTCTTTGGATTGCCAGCTTATGCGATAGATCACAGGGGATTTTATGTAACTAGCTTGAAAAAGATACTGAACAGGAGGCAGAGTCCATTACTGACAGAAGAAAAGGCCTGTCAGAAAACCCCAGGCAGCAAGGATGTAGCTAAGATCAGTACAAGAGAAAGTTTCTGCAATCCATCAAGAGAACTGTGTGCAGGTGACCCACGAATCACCTCACACCATTGTACTTTGCAGCAGGCAGTCCTTGTTGGAATTGCCCCTCTGGGCGATGAAAGCACTCTATGTGACACCTGTGAATTTGCCCTTTACTGCTGCAAACCCAAGCTGTTAAATATCACGCTCTTTTGGCTGTGATTTACTCTATTTATGGCCCTCCTTCCACCCAACCTTTCCTTATCGCAAGGGATCAATTCTGGATATACAACAAAAGGCAACAATGGTTTTAATAAAAAACAGAAGGACAGGAAAGATTGATTTCGCCAATGAAGACAGGCTCTAGCAATGGAGAAAAAGAAAGTAGGCAAACAAGAACAGTATCAATAAAAAAGCACATTGGTGGCTATACCAACCCATAGGCACATTCATAGTAGATGAAACCAACTGTGTTTTCTTAATATCCCTCCCTTCTGCTGTATTCAACAACTCTTCTAATTTAAACATGGGTACCTAAAAATGTTCCTGAGGTTCTTCCATTTGACAAGAAATGACTTCGAGGAAGAAGTAGAGTCCTGTAAGACCTATAAGTCTTGATGCAGAAAAGCCAATTTCTCTTGTGACCTTGTGAAACTCTTATTAAACTTCTGTGTTATTCTGTTTTAGAAAAAATTCCAGACTTGGCAAAGTGCTATCAAAATAAGGTCTACTTGGAGCTCATGTTTTTTGGGTTTTTTTTTAGACCACACATTAACAAAAGCATTCAAGTACAGCATGTAAGTAGTCAAAAAAAGAAAAATGTACTTTGCATTAGAGTTCATTTGTTACTTTTCTTTGGCTTTTCATATACAATGTCATTTTCTTGTAAACAGAAATATGTTTAATAGTTTCAGGTATTTAATGTCTTCTGTGGACAATATGTAAGCAGGAGAGGAATTTTGTTCTGACAAAAGTATTCTCCATGAAGTATTTTGCTTCATTGGTGAAAGAGATGTATTATGTGTAATGAGAAGTCCTAAATATGAAAAAGAGCTGTTTATAACACAACTTTAAGTTGATCAGACAAATTTTGTGTTGACTTTCACTTCAGAAAGGGAGAACATCTCAAGTCTTAAGTTACCATAAATAAACTGAGAAGAATTACCTGTGAAACGCAGTCCTATTTCAGTTGCTAGTTGCTCAGAAGGCCTGCAATAGCATGCGAGTGGAAATCAAGGTTGTTTTTATTTCGTCACGTCTATCAGGTAGCTCATCAGGATCCCACTGTACTATTTCCGGTGTCAGTATTCAGCCTCCTTGCCATTTGTAATCATCTGCAAAAACAAAACATGTTCTCAAGCGAAATAGATCTTTAATAGCTGGAGTCAGAGATGTCGTCTCAATGTGCACATGACTATGTCTGGCTCTCTCAGAAACCAGGGCTAGCAAACTGTAGAGAAGGGTGTAAGTCAGTCTTGGAATTTGCCACCATTCATGTGAAACAAATGTGTTGCTCTGCAACCTCAACAGCAACACACTTTTCAGAATAGCCCATGGCAGAATTTTCGAGAAAAATTAAACCAACTACCATACAAAGCTGCCTTTGGCAGGAGGCTTTTGATTTCACGTGTTTGAAAGAGCATTATACTCCATGGAAGAGAAAGATGTAATACCTGCCAAAAGAAAGTATCCTCGTTCCTTCCTCACAAATTCCATACATATGCACAAATTCATCAAAGGATGCATCTTAATAAAACAATTTCAGCAGCTCTAAAGAGGCTGTGTTTGAATAAATAAAAATAGGCTTATTTGAATATTCTTTGCACAGAAGCAGAAAAGTCTAAGGGTTTCAGCAAGAAAGTCTTAAACTTTTTTTATACTGCATATGTTCTTGCAGACTTGAATTTCTTCTGAAAAAGAGGGTGGAGTACCAATTTGTCAGGCAGTATAGATGACATTCATTTTTGTTACAGAGAGGAAGTAAAGCTATGACCCCTAAAAAGGGTACATAAGAATGGTGTTTGCTCTCTTTAATGGAGACAGATTTCATCCAACCAGAGTGCAGGGTTTTAAGAGCAAGGTTATAGGATGTATATTCGTGCAGAAAACTCCAAGATTATCAGTTCAAGGTTCTGTAAAAATATTCATTAGCATCATTTAAAGGGCAAAAATAATCCTAGCATGAATTGGAAAGGAGAAATTTTAAAGAAGCTGTGACTTACACCAAGATTTGGCTCATATTTTTCTATACAAAGTCAATAGTTTACCCTGAATGAAATGCCAACTTGGAAAATAATGCATTTTTTTTCGGTTTCATGACAAAATTGCAACTTTTCTATCAGTTATTGATGGATAACTTTTATACAAAAATGAACCTAATGTGAGGCATAACAGTTTATTTATTAGAGTGGCAACTAGTACTGCAAATAGTGACACAATATTCTTCCTGCCCATCTTTACAGTATGGGTCAAGTCCTCCTATTTGGACCACTAAAATCTACATTAGTTCCAGTGGTTTTCAAAAGAATATTCCAGGTCATATCACCGAGCTTAAAAGGGAGTGTGGCCTCTTCTCACTTGAGTATACATCAGTCTGATTTAGAAATTAATTTTCTATGAAATGCAGTACATTGTAACGTCACATGTTGGACAATATAGAACACCAGGATGGAAAAGCAATTTTAACAAGTGAAATTTAGAATTAATGTTATAATTGGGAAATATAAATGAAGTGTGATTCAGTCACTAGGGAATCATTATTTTGGTAGATACTGTATAACTATCTACATCTCTCTATTACCCAGTTACAAAGTACAAACTCTGAAGGACTCAAAGCCTTTTTAGAAAACCAATTTGTGTAAAGCAAGGTAGAAAAGCTTAAAAACCCCCTTGCTATTCAAAGCATGAATGCCCCCTCAACCTAGTATTTCTATTGAATTTATAGACTGTTCTTATGAATACATGTCGGTCACTCTGGCACGCTGCTAGGTTAAGGGTTCTCCCATCTATTGATCTCAGCACAATAAGGAGTAATCAGAGCCACTGAAATTTGATTTTTATGTGATGGAAATGTGCTGAATCATAGCTTATTGTTACACCCGTGTGTTTCAGAAACATTTATAAAACAGAGGTGGGGGGAGGGCTAAATCAAATCACATTCAATGCCTGGAGGATAAATGTCTTTAGAAGACATTGAAGGGTCATTAAAAAAGCCTCTATGGAGAAAGGAGCCCTAAAATGAAAATGAAAAACAGTGGGAGTAGCAGAAAGACAGACAAAATTGTGGAAATGAAAGCCTAATTTTTATTTAAAGTTTCTAAGAACAGTCATAGAGTTAATAAATGTATATGCGAACGACGTTGTCTCAAGAAGACGTAATTACCTGTTTTAGAGGTGCAGTTGTTTACACCGATGAATTTGGTTTATTGTAAGTCCCATTCTAGAAAGGGGCTGTGAGCTCAGCTCTCGTTACTGCAAAAAAGAGCTGAAGGCGTTTGGCAATTTACAAATTCAAAGAGAGAGAGAATAATTGATGGTAATGTTTGATAAAAAGAACTTACTAGCGTAAGATTGGGATAGCAACTTATGGAGTGAATGCCACTGCATAATGAGGAAGACAAATTTCGACCCAAATGAGCACAATGAAGCTATTAAAACATTTCATATCCGTTCTTACCATGATAAATGCTACATATGCGCCAGTAAATCATGCACAGACTAGATTAGATACAATTCAAACAACAGAGAGTTTTCATTGATATTAGGACTACATAAAATCTATCCAAAGCCATCTGCACAAAGGTTTCAGAAGGTAGATACACATCACTGAAACAGCAGAGGACAGGTGACATCATCACAGAGAGGAGGTGATGAAGTTGTAAAGCATACTATATATTTCATGACACAGAGAAATTAGCAAGTGGCTAACCAGCTACACATATGGGTGTGTGTTTATGAATACACATACAGACATGTATGCATATACGAGACATGCACCTATATAGGAGAGGGGTATGTGATGGTTTGTCTATGTATATAGAGCTAGTTACAGGTATAAATCAAATATAACTCACTTCAATAAAACCAGACTACCATAAAAAAAGAGTGAACAACAAATATAGAATCTTACCAACACTGAATGAGTCTTGGGTTTACGCAACAACTAGGTTTTTCTCTTCCTTTAAGTATTTAAAAATTCACCTAGTTTTAAAACAAGTCCTCCATTTTTAAAAGGTAAAAGCAGAAATAGTATTCTTCATTACTTACACATTGCTTCTCTTTCTTTCCCTGAGCTGGGTTAGGGTGTATAAATACTTCATGAGAACCTTATTTATATAGTCTCAAATAAAGTGAAGCTTCAAAACAAAAAATATTAACTCTGGGATCCTCTGGTATAATAATTGGTTGCCTGTAAGTATAAAAGTTAGTTGAAAAGTATATAAATATATCATAAAACACAATTTAAGTTAAAATGAAAAATTTAGATTTTAAAAGTTGAAGGCAATCATACTAAAAAAAGCAATAAGCTCAGTCATATCTAGGAATAACAAAAATAAAGTTAGCTTTCCTTTGTGCCAGAAGACTGACAAATGTGATCAGCTATAGCAGGACTTGAAAAACATTCTGGGTGATGGAGAAGATTATTATTATTATTGTTAATATTGTTGTTGTGATTATGTATTAGTGAAGGTGTCATAATGACACTGTGTAAATTAAGTTCTATTAATTAGCTGCTATATTTCACCCTTGAGATGGCATCATTTCAGAAACTGCTAACAAGAAAACTAATTAATGTTAACTTAGCTTAGATGATCGCTTCTGTGGTCTGGATATCTCCCCAAGAGGGGC
>NW_009619986.1:0-337 GCF_000690535.1 Cariama cristata
CCCAGTGCCCAGCAGCACCCCCAGTGCCCGGTGCCCTCCCGCAGTGTGCCCCAGCCCCATGCAGTGCCCAGCGCCCCAAACTCCAGTCCCTTTGCAGTGCCCCTGCAGCGCCCAGACCCCCGTGCAGTGCCCGTGCCATTGCCAACGCTGTGCCTATGCGGTGCCGGCACCATGCCCATGCAGTGCAGCGCAGTGCCCGGTGCCGGATCCAGCCTCCCCTCCCAGCACCCACACCATAGCCGTGCCATGCACGGGCTGACCCAGTGCAATTCCCAGTGCCCTGTGCCTTTCCCAGTGCCCAGCACAGCCCATGGCACCCAGTGCAATTCACAGCGCC
>NW_009619987.1:0-5676 GCF_000690535.1 Cariama cristata
GCGGTCTCGCCGCGCTGTCTGTAGGGTGCCGGGATCGTAGTCTTGTAGCTCTGCGTGCGGTGAAAGGGCTCCCTCCGGCAGGGACGGGGTCGGTCATGTGGGAAAACCAGACTTTTCACCCATCTCAAGGGTGAGAAGTAAAGTTGTGAGTGTGTGGTCACGTATCGGAAGTTCTCGATTTACGTTTAGGCCGTCACAAAAGAGACTGCTGCAAAACAAGATAGGACACATAAAAACTAGTCCTGTTCACCACCAATGTCCGGTGTGTGTAGCAACTGAGGTGTAAACCTTTTGAAAGAACGTTTGTCAATGACTGCAGGCAGAGAAACTCATTTTCTTACAAGGGAAGCAAGAGAAGGACAAAGCATGTTATCTCAGATTAAGCTTTCATAACTGTCTTGGGTCCTATTAGCTCAGACTGAGATTACTTTCTTTGTAGTCTGTTTGCAACTGTCTACATAGAAATTCTTATAAAAATCTCAGCTTTCTCTCTCAGTACTGTCTCAGCAGCCTGAATATTTGGTAAAACTCTTAACGTAGTAATGCAATTAAAAGAGGAAAATCTTGCAGTCTAGAGTGGACAAAGTTGAGCTGAGGTTGTGGTACATGGCCTGCAACATAGAGTAGGTGATGTAACGGTAAGACGTACAAGTGATGCTGGAAGGAGAGAGACCTTACTTCATTTCCACGTTCTTGTGGTTTTGATCTACCATGTTGTTATGCATATAAAACAACTGTTTTCACAATGCTGCTTGACGTTATTACTGTTTGTTAGCAATACTTAACAGGGAATGAACCTGTGGCATTCAGAATCAGTAGCCTGATCAAAAATGTCTTCCAGTAGGAAGAATCCTTTCCTGTGGAGATGCCTGTATTTGCACATATATGATGTCATTAGTTACCTAAAATTGACGTGGAAAACTGTTTTAAAATAATTTTTGAAAAACTATGCAGCAGCTATCAAGCTTTCTCAGTAACCGATGTTTTTATATTATGTTAGTCAAAACCTAGTATAGTCATACTCAAACTTCATATAAAACCTTATTTCAAAGTTTTCCTGTTTACAGTTTTTAGAGGAACACGCTTAACACAAAACTAAGATCTTATTTACAAATCAATAGACAATAAGCCATAACTAGCAGTCTGCTTTTGCAGTGTAAGCATGAATTTTAAGCTCATTTTAAAATGCAGCCCTGGCTGTGTTTTCACTGCCTGGTATTTTTCTGATCTTGTGGCTCTTCCTTATGTTTTACTTTTGTAGGCAGTCTCATGAGAGTACTTGTTGTGTTCAGTTCAGCACTTCTGTGTTTTCCCTCTGTCCTTTATCCTTTATGGTTTTGTCTTTGTGTTCTTTAACACTTTGTGTATCTGTGGAGTGTAAGGTAAAGGGAATGATCAAGCCCAACTTCTCTTCTTATCAAGTTTTTTTGTTCTCTCTGTCTTTTTTCCTTTTCTGTTCTTTTGCAGAATTGTTAGTACCTGTGACATGGTACACCAAACTCAAGTGTGAAAGCACAAGGCAAAATTTCATATGGCAGTCACTCCTGTGCTGAAGCATTGAATTACTCTGAAGCTACTCCTGCTGCTACTGGATCTGTACGTAATCACTGTTCACGCAGCGAGTGAATTAGTAACCAAGCAGCGTGATGGGAGTACTTACTAACAGCAGAAAAACAGGAATCTATGGCAAAACTGCCCTTTGTTGAAAATTGTGGAAAGTTCTCTAGGTAAGTAATGGTGTAAAATTAGTGATGGTTTAGACAATCTTGAATTTTACTGGTCGGTACACATGTGTAGTTTTAAGAGGTATTAATCAGCCATACTTCAATAACTTTTCTTTTTCTTCTTCATCCTTGTAGCACTTTTATTCAGTGATTAAATTCAAGACATGGGGCCAATGAAATACAAGTCAAGCGTGTCCTCAGTGTCCTGTGGTCTGCAATATCACCATTTGTTGATAAAGTGGAGTCCAAAACTGAATTTACACATAGTGCAGACTTACTGCTCATCTGCACCTAAGAGGCCTGAAGCCAAGTCTGCGATAGAAATGGCCATGGGTCTTCTTAATCGGCTGACAGAAGCTGGGACCGTTATGGGAAAAAACTCCCTTCAAAAAATGTCTGCAGCATGCAAGAGTTGGTGGGACAGATATGAAGAGTTTGTTGGAATTAATGAAGTTCGAGAGGCTCAGGGAAAAGTGACAGAGGTAAACGTGGAGATAACATGGAAATTTTTTAAATTATGAGTTAGGCTATATGAAGTATAAACACTGGCTGTGAGGCAAAAAAAGATCCTCCGAGGAGAATCATGTCTTTTTTTCTGCTCTGACTGTCTGTGCAGATGCTATGAATGTGTTCTAGGCTATGCATGTTAGGAAATATAGCTTATCCCTCAGACTGAAATGGAGTGTGGTTTGTTTTGTTGTGTGGGTTTTTTTTTTCCACCCAAAATTCATATAATTGGTGATTTAGATCTGTCTGGTAATGAGTCTCTAAAATAAATACTCTTTCTTCTCAGGCTGAAAATGTCTTTATGATAGCTCGAGGGATAGTACGAGACGCTCGTGAAAATGTAGAAGCCCAACAGATTAAACTGAAGGAAATTCGGGACCGCTTAGACAGAGTCTCTCGGGATGACAGCCAGTATTTAGAACTGGCTACTCTGGAACACCGGTTGCTGCAGGTAATTTGTTGGTACTTGAGCACTGACAAATATGATGAAAATTTATGAGCTTTTCTTCTGTCACTAGTGGCTGTTTTTGTACATGCGGTTCAGTTCTGAAGTACAGTGATCTGAGTTAATTTCTTATGATACTTGTTTTAGTTAACTGTTATTGATGGCTTGATCTGCCATGCAAATTGTATATGTTAATGCTAAAATAAGGTAGTAAATTTGTAGAAGAAAGCTGAAGATAGTCAGCCTAGAAAATTAATTGTTGTAGTGGTGACCTGTACATGAGTAGTCAACAAAAAGCTGGGATTCAATGAATTAACCTTCCATGTGATGAGAGAAGCTCCTTTCTGGTTGTTAATCCATGAAAACTCTCTCAGCTGCTTTCTTTGTGGCTACAACACCTAGGCAATTCACTAAAGCTTTTGTCAGGGAGCAGGAAGAATGAGGCCGCTCTGTGAGGAAGGGCAAGCAAGAAGATGAGGTTGACCGCAGCGCGGGCAGGGGCAGTATCCTCACCAACAGGACGCAGTCCTACGGCACCTCAGCTGGATGAGCCAAGCAGGGCTGGTGGCAGGAACATGTTTATTAACAGCCCATCAACCAGAGATAAAGACAAGGTAGCAGCCAAAGTCAATCCAGGAAATCAAGATGAAAGTGCAGGAACAGCAGGGAACAGGCCTGGAAGCAGGTACATCTATGGCAAAGCTCAGGCAAGGAGTGAGTATCAGCGCCCCTGCTTAAATTGAGCTCTTGGATCAGTGGGTAGAACATCAGGAAAGAACTAGAGAGCTGTAGTTGTCTAAATAAGGGATCAGGTCTGCATGGATGAGACTTAAAGAAGAATAGAGCTGGGCGTGACCATGAAGAAAAGTAGAACTCAAGTCACCACTGTCCGTAAGGTGGTGGTGCCATCTTACAAAAGAAATACGTGCTTGGAAGAGTGAGAATAATTCTGGGAGATGCAGGGAGAAAAGGAAGACATTTGTCTGTGAGGTGGGTAAGAAAGAGAATGCAGAGGAAGAAGAAGTATGTATGTTCATGAGAGGAACCTATCTGAGACATCCTCTTCAGTCCTATTTTCAGTTCCCACTTAAGGGATTTCGAACTGAAAGAGAGAAGTGTGATAAAGGTAGTGCTTGGAGAAGTAAGCAGGGCTGAAATATGCATGTTATGGCGAGGGAAAGACCTTGTCCACTCATACCTATTTTCTGTCATCAGCATGTGGCAGATTCTTGTGTAGAGGATCTTCAGCTGTAATTCCTGATGATCTTTTCCCTTTCTCAGTTTTGACTTAAAATGATGTCTCACTGACTTAAAGGATTAATAAAAAAAATCCCACATTAAAAGGAAAATTTCTGAAACAGAACTAATGGATGTTCTTAATTTCCATTCCTTCATCTGCACTGAGGTTTGGGTTTATTTTTTTAGTACAGACTTTATAGCCGCATATTATACCTTCTCCTTCAAATCACTGTATTTCTTACAGGAAGAGAAGAGGTACCGAGCTGCATATTTAAATGCAGAAGAATCTGAGAGAGAAAAATTCTCTCTCTTCTCTGCAGCTGTAAGGGAAAGCCACGAGAAAGAGCGAACAAGAGCTGAAAAAACAAAGAACTGGTCTATTATTGGTTCTATACTGGGTGCCATTATCGGTGTTCTTGGTTCCACCTACGTTAATCGAGTAAGGCTGCAAGAATTGAAAGTCTTGGTGCTTGAAGCACAGAAGGGCCCAATAAATTTGCAAGAAGCCATCAAAGAGCAGGCCTCCAGCCATTACTTACAGCAGAAGGATCTCAGTGACATCATAGCAGACCTGAAAAATGTGCTGCAAACAAGGACATCACAGGAAATAAAAGAAGGCGCTTTGTTAACTAGAGAAGACAGGAATGACTCCATAAAAATAGATTCTCTTTTAATTCCTTTAAATGAACAGCTAAACTACACTAAACAAGTTAGTTCATGTCTAGGGAGTTTACAACAGCAGTTTAACAGTCTGCAGGGAAGTATAGCGCAAATGATTTCTGAGATGCAGAGTGTTAAACTTGCGATCCATTCTAGACCTACAGAAAGAGTGACACCAAGGCCTTCAGTGGAGGGTAAGGGCCAGCCTTCTGATGTGCGAGATGTCATTTTAGAATTGTGTGATACCGAGCGGAGACTGGAAACACAAATCAAGAGAAATTCCATTTACAGCACTGCGTTGACATGTGCTGTGTTTGCTATTACTCTGCCTGTACTCTACGTTATACTTAAAGGGAACTGATCTCTAATTAATTGCCACAATTTACTAGATTAATAAAAGTAAACTTGCACTCTAAGTACCTAGAGTACAAGTCCAAATAAAGTTGCGTTAGCATTTCTCTTTATGCTTTCTCCCATGTGTTTGGAAAACTTGCGAAGACTTGGTCTGGCTGCTGCTGCAGGTTCCATGTTAACAGTCTTTGTCATGTGTTGCGTTTTTTAACTCCTCAAGCAAAGGAGATTCCACAGTTTCATCTGTTGATTTCATTCACTGTTTCACTCTTACTGTCTAGTCTTGTATATCGTGCCAATCACTGACTTTCACTCTCGAGCTGTATTTGTGACTTTCTGTTCAAATGCTTCTTTTAATCTATCATTGAGCGAAGTGCTTCATGTGTAATCCTTTATAATTTGGCTCCTGATTTCTTCAGAGTTTTGCTGTTTATCCGTACACAGAACATTAGGAGTCATCTCACCGACCAGGGAGAAGATTTTGTTTTGTTTTGTTTTGTTTTTTAATTCTAGTTACGATGCAGTGACTTGCAATGTAGCAAACAACAGGAGCCACGTAAATAAGGAGGATTGAAGTTACCATGATACAATGTGGCTGTACAGCCAGATGGTACATTTAAAATACATTTAAGTTACATGTGGTAACTTTTTCCTAGGACGGTTTATCATGAAGTATCCAGAAGCATTCCTGGAGCTTGGGCTATTTGTTACTGGTAGCTCCATGTCCTTAAAGGCTTGCGGGCAGGGAAA
>NW_009619987.1:5757-6038 GCF_000690535.1 Cariama cristata
CTCCTTAGTGCATAATTCCCTAGCTATTCTGTGGTTTTAGTAATCATCTATGGAGTAATCACTTTCTTATCCCTACTATTATCTTTGGAACTTTCTCTGGTTTTTATTCTTTTTTCAATTTTGTCCTGTCTGGAAATTGAAATGCTACTCTACAGCAGGTACTTTTAAGCTCGTATGTTAATGGTAATAGCGTTATGCAAACTACCCCAAAATAATGTTTGGAAAAAAGTGGAAGGTCCAGCTGCCTGTTTTTCCTGTGTCGTGGTTTAACCCCAGCCAGC
>NW_009619988.1:0-4790 GCF_000690535.1 Cariama cristata
GAGTGAATCCCACCCGGTCCCATAGACTTGTTCATGTCTACGTGGAGCAGCAGTTCACAAACTACTTCCTCCTGGATAACGGGGGGATTATTCTGTTCCCCACCTCTGTCATCCAGCTCGGAGGACTGGCTGCCCTGAGGATAACTGGTCTGGCTATTAAAGACTGAGGCAAAGAAGGTATTAAGTACCTCTGCCTTTTTCTCATCCTTGCTGGCAATGTTCCCCTCTTCATCCAGTAAAGGGGGAAGATTCTCTTTGGTCCTCCTTTTATTGTTAACATATTTGTAAAAACATTTTTTGTTGTCTCTTACGACTGTCGCCGGAGTGAGTTCAAGCTGGGCTTTGCCTTTCTAAATGGGACACAGACTAGCATCTGCCCAGAACATGGTGCAGCTCCTTTCTGGCCTAGATATTTCGTATAGTATTTCCCTTTCTATAAAGGTCATACAGATTCACCTTCAGCATGGCTGGTCCATGGGGAAACACCCAGAACCAAGAGTTTCACAGCTCTCCTGGTCTCCCAGTTTGCCAAACTCCCAAGATTACTGCGTTTTCTTCTCTTGAAACTACCTCCCAGAGTTGCCTCTGGTCTCTGGAATTTCTTCACAGACAAAAAAAAGGAATGCTGCTCAAAAAATTCTCTCCTAATTATGTTTGTTCTCAAATTGAAGGTGCTAACTGTTTAGAACAGGCCTCTGTTCTATCAGAGGTAAATCCCACCCATGAGCCAACATTTTAAGAAATAAATAAATTTTAAAATTGTTTAAAAAACAGTGAAAAGTATCTGCTCTTTACCCGTTTTCAGTAATCAGAATTTGATAGTGAAATTTAAAAAATCCCTCTGAAATCAAGTTAGTAAAAGCCTGTAAAATAAAGGCATCCCAGCTACAAGCACATACTCTTGCAAATGGGTAAGCATACAGAATGACAGAAGCAACATTAGACCTCATTTTACCTCATAAATGGTCAAAAGGTCCAAAGTCAGAACACAAAGAAGTAAAGATTCAGAAATTGCTGTCAAGTATATTCTGTCTTTCACTACTAAGTATAATTTTCAGGTAATTCAAGAAACTGTAGGAATATACCACCACAACTAGTTAGTAATTTTTGCAGGGAATAAATACAAAATTAAAAATCAAGTTTCTAAAAGTTGAATAATTTGTTAGGAAAACCTCTGTCATTTTCAGCCTTTTGGCACTGTTCCTCTAACTACCTCCAAAGCAGCGAGATACAAAAATTTGAACACGAGATTCCCCTCCTCCCCGCAATCAATTCTGGAGTAACTGAAGTCCCCAGGGCACAGGATACACTGGCAAGTGCCATATGAAAGTCCTAGATGGATGAGAAATAAAAAGGATTATTTCTTTACGTTAAAAACGATTAAAATGAGACAACTATGTGGTTACTGTAGGTGAGCATAATTACAGTGGAAGATATTTATGTTTGGTTAGTTTTTCCTGATAACACTGTCAACTGTTCTCGCCCGAGTGTTTAAATTAATTTCATTTTTCACTTAATCCAATTCCCATTTCTAGTCCAATTTATAATCATCACTTCCCCATACCAGCATGGCATTAAATTACTGTCATTCTTGGCCATTAAGTCAATCGTATTCCAGTCAGCAGAGTCGATCAAAAACACCACAGCAGTGCCATGAATTTCATATTGAATACATTGCTTTTTGCTGCATTATAGAAGCTGATCATCAGTGTCAGAAGCTACATTATATCAATTTCTGATTCTTCAGGCAGAAGCACCACATTCTGAATCAAAAATGGAGACAACAAAAAACATCTTTTTTTTTAATGAACACTGCGTTTTCTTTCATCAAATGCCGCTCACTTTACTTTGCAAGTACCCACTGAAGAAAAGGCCCATGCAAGCCTAAATTTCCATCTGCTATCAATGTTTCAACGGTACTTCTCCTTACTGTGAACTGCAAACTTATTGCTTCCCTTAATATAAAGAGAATGATCACAGAGGAAAAAACAAAACAAAACAAAAAAACCCACAACAAACAAAAACCACCAAAACAAAACCACCTTCCCTGTTGTTACTCGAATTTCTTTGTGTGTTCAAATTCAAATCCTGAGCCAAATTCACTTATACATTTAGCAATACGCAGACTTTTTAACAGGGGTTGTGATCTCAAACACAGCTGTTCATGTTCTTCGGAGAAGAGAGACTCAAATAAGATCACAGCTCAGCTAAAAGATCCCAGGGAATCCTGAGTTTGTGGTCCAAGGCAAGATTCGAAACTATCTGTTCAGGGCCAATTTGAAGTTCAGTCACGTCCAAGCTTGCTTTCAAAAAATTATCTCCAGAAATTTAATTTCTGCATAGTCATCTTTACTTTCAGAATATCACATGGTTATCTAACAGTAAAGAAAACGCTTAATCTCATATTCTGTGTGGTTCATATAACATGCTGATCTATAAAGTGTTAAATAAACAACACCTGAACTTCCATGTTAAAATTCCCTTCCCTAAAAGCACTTGCTCTCGCTTGGAACTGAATTGAAGATATACCTGCAAATCTAACTGGATCATTTCCAAAGAAACCCTGAGGCGATTTCTTCCCCCCTTTAAATACAACGGGTACTATTTTCCCCACATCTGCCAACTCAACAGCTGCCCGAATGTACATTTTCTCCATGGATGCTTATACAGGAAGTAACAGGGACTTTTGTTGCTCATATTCACAATAAAACACAATTATATTTTTTATAAAGCACCTAAAAAAAGATCTCATGCTTAAGAGGCGTTAATTGGTATGACTGCATTATTTTTAGTTTCCTACTAAAGCAAGGGCTTATTATAGAATCATAGAATCGTTGAGGTTGGAAAAGACCCTTAAGATCATCGAGTCCAACTGTTAACCTGGCATGGCCAAGCCCACCACTAAACCACTGCCCTAAGCACCACACCTACCCGTCTTTTAAATACCTCCAGGGATGGGGACTCCACCACTTCCAGTGCTTCATAACCCTTCCGGTGAAGAAATTCTTCCTAATATCCAATCTAAACCTCCCCTGGTGCAACCCAAAGCCATTTCCTCTTGCCCTATAGCTTGTTACTTGGGAGAAGAGGCCGACCCCCACCTGGCTACACCCTCCTGTCAGGTCGTTGTAGAGAGTGATCAGGTCTCCCCTCAGCCTCCTCTTCTCCAGACCAAACCCCCCCAGCTCCCTCAGCTGCTCCCCATCAGACTTGTGCTCCAGACCCTTCACCACCTTCGTTGCCCTTCTCTGGACTCGCTCCAGCACCTCAAGGTCTTTCTTGTTGTGAGGGGCCCAAAACTGAACACAGCACTCGAGGTGCGGCCTCACCAGTGCCGAGTGCAGGGGGACGATCACTGCCCTAGTCCTGCTGGCCACACCATTCCTGATACAAGCCAGGATGCCATTGGCCTTCTTGGCCACCTGGGCACACTGCTGGCTCATGTTCAGCCGGCTGTCGACCAACACCCCCAGGTCCTTTTCAGTCACTCCTCCCCAAGCCTGCAGCAATGCATCAGGCTGTTGTGACCCAAGTGCAGGATCCAGCACTGAGCCAGGTTATTCCCTAACAGTTTCTCAGAGTACCCATATCTAGCTTAGTACTTTGTACATAACAACTGCAAAATGCTTTGCAGATACTGTCAAATTATTCACAATCTGAAAAGTGGACAAAAGATTAATGTAGTTTTTCTGGAATACTTTCAAAGTTAAGTCTCTAATCATTTGTAAATTTGAACAAAACAAAGACATCTGACTGAGTAGCTATATATTGGTAGATTTTTAAGCATCTGTGGTAACTACATTATTTGTTCAGCGCACCACTGGATTTCTGTAGGATCTAGTTAAATAGTAAACTCGGTTATCGGATAAAGACTCTACACAATTGTTGAACATCCTTCAGAGGCCTTACCCCTGCCAACTGCTTCATGCAGACAGATCCCAGAATCAACAGGAATTGGCAAGGCTACAATAATTCTTCAACCTATCTGCTACCATTAACAGGACTGTGCCCTCTGGGTCTACTCCTGATCTTTTCATGACTGAACAAATGCTGCCATTAACACTTACGCAAATAAGACTAACCCCAACTGTCTTCCGAGACATTTGCAAGATATCCTCTGGCCTCTACAAAACCAGACAAATTTATAACAAGCTTAAAAAAACCAAACAATACGTATTCACGTTATTCGCTAAGATCAACGTCTGCAGTTTATCTGACCGTGCTAAGTTTTAAACCGTAGCTCCATTTCTCCCAGACTTTATTGTAGCGTATGGTGCCAAGTATACTGCTTCCCAGTGTTCGTGCGTGACAGTCATGTATATCAACTGTCAGCCGGAGTCTGCCAGAGGCTGTACAGACAAGCCGGCTTCGCTCCACAGGCTGAATTCACCCTCCATCGATGCCCTGGGAGACTGGCGGCAACGAGGCACCTGCAACGTGCAGCACCGCAGGAACCTGTGATTTTTTTTGGTAGAATTGCTCCAGATCAACCAAATAGAAAATTTAGTGCCGAGAACAAAATCTTTCCCCGACTCTGAGCCAGGTATTTAACCACTGGAGCAGTACCTTTTAAATTCCTAGGGCTGCGGATTTAGTCTTCCAGCAATCAAGGTGCCTAGCTCCTTTCCAGCTGGGAGCTCTCACGTATTTAAACACCGGAGAGAAGCAAAAGCTTGTTTTTGTCACTCAAACGAGTAGCCTCAAGTCTGGAGACACGAAGAGAACCGTTTCTGCTAAGTAAGGAGACGCATTTCAGCGCCCGTTTCGAGGCAGCAGAGCCATATTTTAAG
>NW_009619989.1:0-640 GCF_000690535.1 Cariama cristata
AGATTTTTTTAATCCCATACTGAAGTCAACTGTTTTCTTACACAAATAAGTTCAGGCTAATTGTAGCAGCAAACTCAGAGAGAGAAAAGGCTGCTATTGTAAGGATAAGCATCAACAAAGTAACAGCAGCAGGTGGTGTTTCCAAATCGTGGAGGTCAGGTGATTTTTTGGGTATCCACTGTAAAACCAAAGCCCTGCAGACTCAGAAGCCCATGCTTTGAGGAGCCATGAACAGTCTGTTACTAGGTGAGCTGAAAACAGATAGAGCAGTTCTGCAGGAAATATGACAGTGATTGCTCATACACTTACAGAACATGTTAATTCAGTTAATCAGGATTTTCCATTTTGTTGAAGAATTTTTCAGGGTGTTTTAATTAAGTCTGGGGCAAAACATACTCATTATACTGAATGGTAGAAGTTTATGGCCTGTAAAAACAGAAACTTTCTTCAGGAGCACTGCAAAGTAATACAGCAAATCTTTATAAGCACCACATAGCATGCACATGATCTCTATTTGGATATTTCATCATTTTCATCTGGCTGATAAAGAGGAGATGGACAGACATGTGGCACCAAGATTTCTGAAGATATGAGAGAAAGGATTCTTTCACATTTCATTTTCCTGCATTCCATCTTTCTT
>NW_009619990.1:0-3337 GCF_000690535.1 Cariama cristata
ATGGGATGGAATACCTCGTTGGCCAGGTTTCGGTCACCTCTCGCATTTGCTGTTTCCCCCAGGTGTGACCATTCTACGCCTTTTTGCTTGTGGACTGTAAAAGAGTCAACAGTGACCTTGGTTCCCGTAGGAATATAAGTACAAACATGGGCCTTTCTGCATACCAATCCTACCGTTACCTTAGTAATGCCTATAAACATCAAGCATTATCAATTCGAAAAGCAGACACTGTCTGAAAAGCACGTAGTCAACTTCAGAAAGTGCAGTTACTTAGAAGAAACTTAACTGGAGGAAAATCTACTGAAAGGAGAATTAGTCCTGTTTTAGCCAAACCAGGACAAGAACACATAGCCCTCTGAAGTATTGCACTCTTAGCTTAAGAAAGTGTAAAGGCTGCTTAATAAACAGAAGGAAACGGGAAACACATAAAGGAATAAACTACTGAGAGGCAGGTATACCAAAACAGTAAGAATACCAGTGTGGAAAAGGAATTTGTAATTTTGATACCATCACAAAAGTATTGAAATATTGGCTCCAGAAACAGTGGTGGTTTTGGTGAAGTTTTTGGGTTTGGTTTTTAGTTTTGGGGGTTTTTTTGTGGTTTTTTTTTTTTTTTGCGGGGTGGCAGGGAGGTTCAAGTATAATGAGAAGTTTGTGAATCATTCAGAGGTTAATGTTAGTCCACTGGTTGTACTGATGGTTTGGAAAAGGTGTTACATATGGAGGCTTTTATTGAAAAGGTAATGAAGTTGTTGCTTCCTACGAAATGTTTCATTTTGTTAGAGGCAGAATATGCAGCATCCTGCATCACAGCACTCAGCTCAGGAGGAGGCCTGTGTATCTTCTTTTTTTTTTTTTTTTAGTACTGTAATGATCCAGTCTGAGATAGCAATTCATGTTTAGCAATTCTGATTTAATTTACAACTCAGCTAGAATACAATTATTTTCTGATTATACTTTAGATTTTGTGATAAAAGATTATTTTTGAAGTTTGTAGGAAGAGGAAAGACTCCATAACTCTTTATAGTCAACATTTATTTCTAGAAAACTGATTTTTCTGCTAATGCAGAGTAGGTGATGAATTTTTCTGAGTCTTATTTATTGTAATGTCAGAATTAATTCCAAGCTGAAGATAGATAAGGGTTAATGGATTTCTTTATTACAAATTTTAAATCCTAATGCCTATACAACAAAGTTCTGTTAATTTGTACTGATGACTGCAAGATTTGCAAATTAGCTAGTAAATATGATTAGAATAAGCACAAACCTATGCATCACAAAGGTCAATATATTCATTGACAGATACTGCATAGGATTTAGGTATTTATTATAAAGCTACTATATTAGCAAACATAGGAAAAAAAGACTTATGAGGCATCAGTTTAGCACCATGTCTCTACTTCAAGCAGTTGTTACATTCCTGTACCTCTACTAGTGTGTATGTTGTGTGGTTTTTCTCTTGAATACTTGCCAGCAGTATCCCTGAGGACACGTTCAGCCTTATGTACATTCTACATCATACAGGAAAAGTGGAAGACCAAGCATGCCTCCTGTGTGTTGGCAGCTCTCCCCTGCCTCCTTGTCCAGGCCTTTTACTGCCTGTGTCAGGACTCAAACTCCATTGCTCTACTGTACAACTTCTCGCTCTCAGTCACCATTAATTTCATGTATTTAATATGTTCAGTTCCTTTTTTCCCTTTGTAAATCTCATTAGATCTGTGATAGTAGTATCAAGGCCACAAGCCTTGTCCTTTCAAAATGGCTGTACTAATTCAGAGCAGATGCTGTATGTATTTCTGGTTCTTGGGAGAAATATGTATCGCTGGTGGCTGAATAGCACATTTACCTGTTAGGCAGGAGGCATCAGACAAAATACTAGAACTCGCTCACTGGTTTCTTAGGAGTCAAAGGTGCAAGCACAGGCTTATTACTTTATAAAATGCTTGCATCTGCTGTGGTGTACCAGTATGGCTGAGAAATCTTCATCAGAGGAAGTAAAGAACAGGTGGATTTTCAGAAACAGACCCTTCTAAAGTATTCCTCTTCTGGGGCACAATTCGTCTCCTCACACTCTGATCCTACTGCTGTGTCTCCATCCCAAATCGTTCCTGGGGGCTGGTGCACGCTGCCGCGCTAGGAACTGTTGCTGAAGCTGCTGCTCTGAAGCAGTAACCACTGCTGGCACATGTTCTGAAGATAGCATAGACTCTTACAGAGTTAATTCATCGCTGCAACCATATTCCACATGTTGGCCTGCAGAAACGAGAAATCACAATGTTGGCAGATGTGTTCCCTGCTTTAAAAAAAAAAACCCTGATTTCATGCTCTTCTTTTGGCTTAGTCTTGGCTCTGATGCCAGGGTTGCAAGTCCTGGACTAGCAGATTAATATACTGACCCAGGAACTGATGGTGCTTCTCCAGCCTTGTACACTCTATCTGCTTACTCTGTCACAGCTATATTGAGGATGCCCACATGTACCAAGAGTGGTGAGTTCCCTGTTGCACTTAGTGAACTGTTTTTGACAGCTATCACTAACCAAAAAAAAAAGATGGAGAGATTGCTGTAATGTAGCCTTATTTTGTTTCTTCCTTAAACTGGCTCAGTTTCTGTATTTACTGACAGAATTGCAGTAGGCAGGGCAAGAGGCAGTGGCGTTCCTCACTGGGGTCTTGTTCTTCTCAGTACCTCAAACACAGTGAAGTTCCCTGACCTGTAAGGTCTTAGGAGACTGTGAAGCCTCTAAAGCTGATGCTGGGTTTGGTGAAGAGGTGCTCCTGTCACTGTGTGGGCAGCTTTATACCTTTCTAATCACCTGTAGGAGGATATGTGTGTGGATAGTTACTGCAGAGTTAGGGCACTGTTGTTTATAATACTCTCTGCAGAAATTACAAGTTACTGACTGCATGCATGCAGCTTGAGGTCTTTGGCACATAAAGTTCTGCAGCTGGAAACAGAAATAGGTTGACAGAGGGCATTGGTCATGTATTTCACTCTCTGTGCTCTTGGGGGAAAAAACACAACCAAGAGAAACTTTGGGGTATGGCTAGCTGAATGTCTCTGTTACAGCATGAGAGACTTGTGCATGTATATTTAAATAATAGCATGATAAAGGAGTAGCAATAAATATGAGTTACCTGAGGCACAAATTTCCTGTGTTTTGGGTCACTGAAGAAATTTTAGTTGTACCACTGCATTGGTGCCGGTGGCAGGGTGCTGGCAGCTGGGGGGCTGCAGGGGCAGTCTCTGTGAGGAGAGGGTGGGGCTGCCCTGTGCTGAACACAGCTGGTTCCCGCCAGTTCCCCAATGGCCTCACCACTCGCCATGGCTGACGCACTC
>NW_009619990.1:3415-10250 GCF_000690535.1 Cariama cristata
CGGGCGGGGGGAAAAAAAAGGGGGGGGGGGGGGGGGGGAAGGTGTTTAGTCTTTGTTTCTTACCATCCAACTCTATTTTAATTAGCAGTAAATTAAATTAATTTTCCCCAAGTTCAGTCTGTTCTGCCTGTGATAGTAATTGGTAAGTGATCTCCCTGTCTTCATCTCAAGCCATGAGCTTTTCAATCTTATTTTCTCCCCTGCCCTGTTGAGACGGGGAGTAAGAGGGCAGCTAGCAGCTGGACAAGGTCAGCCCACCACAACTATTTTGACATAGGGCTCTAAAATGTTCTTACTTTGCATCAAAATATGTCCATGGTTTCTGCTGACAGTACAAAGGGTGTTCGGGTTTTACAACTGCATTCAAAGCAACACAACAGGAAAATGAGTACAACTGGAAAATCTTTACGCTGCTGAACTGTTTTGGGGTGAGGGACCACAAAGGGACCTGCCACCTGGCTAGGGTAGCTGTAGTTTGCGTAAAGGAATGGGTCTGTCATATTGGTTGCAGTCTGTGGGGAAAATTGCAGCGTTTGGCTCTCGGTCTGCTCTGTAAGAGATCAAACCACAGTGTCTGGGAATAGCACTGTCAGACAGGCGTTTAACAGGAGAGCTAGCTTTTGTCTGGCATACTTGAAATGGAGTCAGAGACTCTGGGATATAAAAGCAATTATGTTGCATCTGAAGAGCCACGTTTATGTGCACTAACAATGTATCTTCTCTGTGAATTGGTGCTGAGGGGAGCTTGCAAGACACACATGGTTTCGTCCAGTGCTCTCCCCTTCTTGGTCCAACTGAGTTCATTGGTCACTCTTCAGTGCAATATCCCATTGCAGAAGCTGAGAGGCAACTTTAGTCACAAGGATGAAATTCACCCTTGTGCAACATCCAAGTGGAATTTGAGGCCTCTCTTCACAGAGCTGAAATTAACACTGGAGGAACAACAACTTCACAGATAATGCCAAACTTTGATTTTTTCAGACCATACAGTTGTTATAGGGAAGCAAAGCATTTAGAAACTGAGGGATGACACCAGCAAGCTATGGGCATGGCTACTACATAAAAAAGTAGTTAATAATGTTGCTATGTACATGAGATACAACTTCCTGATGACTCAGTAGCATAATCCCATATTTAATTAATAAATATTTTTAACAATGTTAGTGTTATTTGTCACTTATAGGCTTCTAATAGCTCCCTGGGGATAGGGCAGGTAGTTAGATGAGTGGATCTTCCTCAATTAGGCCCCAATTTCACATCAGTATTAGAGCTTCTGTTTTGCAGATATTACATATGGAATTTGATCCATGTGAGGGGAGAATGTCTAGTCTGCACGTGCTTCGTGTTGATTTGCAAGGCAAAAATGTAAGGATTAGAGAGAAAACTTGTAGCAATACTTTACCATTCATGCAAGCATCTCAAATTTCTTAATTTATGCATTCTTGATAAACTTGATTAAAGTTTTCAATGGAGGACTTTGAATCATGTAAACAGCTGATTTATTGAGTACATATTTACATATTTTAGTGAAATTAATGTCAGTGGGCAAAAAAAATTATCACCTACATTTGATTATGTTACTCCTTTAAAATAATGTTCGTTTTCAAAAAAAGAAGTGGAGTAGTAAGAGACGTGGTGTTAAAGTTAGATGCTAGAATCCCTTTTATTTTGGTAATGCTAGTCTTTTCCTGTTCCCCTATTTAAAATGGTGGAATTAGATTACTAATGTCCCTCAAAGCATACTTAAACTAATCAGGAAATCTCTGCAAGAGCTGCTCTCCTCCCAAAAGGACCTGATAAGGTTGTCCCACCTGCCATGTATTATTTGGAATAGTAAACAAGCTTCTGGGACTTCTTAATGAGAAAGGATAATGGAATCATATATATTAATGGTCAAAGCCTGAGTAAGAGCTGATGCCCCCTGAAACAAGTTCTGAATATGTCCTTTGGGAAACATTTCCTGCACAGATTTTTTTTTTTAAATGTATGAAGAAAATGTACCAGGCGATACCACTTCCAGCATTAAGGGGCTCACATGCACTTATCAGGTAGTGAAGGCCAAATCCCGAGACCTATAACATTCACAGCCTACAGCTTGTACCAGTTTCATTAAAGGCAGAAGGTTTCATTTCAGCTAGATAACCAGTTCTGATCTCCTTGTATGTCATAAATCATTGCATTCCACTTGGTTACAGCAACATGAGTTTTAATAGGTTTCTATAACTGAAGCAAATTGCTAAACCATACCCAATCCAATTTGCTAGTGAATGCACTGCTCCTCCTTGCAGTTTCTAATGGTTAACGTAAGACAAAAGGAACTGTATTCTTAACTTTACTTTGCCTTGTTTCGGTTTCTAGCAATTAGTTCTTGTTATCCCTTTTTTTTCATTGTATTAAAAAACCTCTTTGTAACAAGTATTCTCTCAGTTATGGTCACTTCTCAATCTTCTTTTGTATAAACTTAACAGATAGACCTCTTGGAATATTGGAGGCCTAAGACCTTTTCTCCAGTCCTCAAAACATATCTCTAGCGCTTTTTTGCACTTCTTGATGGGTTAGGGTTTCTTAACAATGGACTCCTCCTCTTTAAAAGGAAAAATACCTAGTTCTTTAAATACACTTTTTTTTTTTGAAAGCAGTCACCTCAGACTCCCACAGTATAGACTTACCAGAACTGATTATCATTTGTGTCAACTAAACATAAATAATTTTTACCAGGGAGTAGGCTATCTAAACCAAGAATACTCATAGTTGATGTTTCATGATGTTTTTCAGTTCTGTTCTTTCAAAAACATTTTTAGCAGCAAAAGAACATCAAGATTGCAAAATTAAGCACTCAAAAGGTAATAGATGCTGAAATAAAGGTTGCATTATCCTACTCCTCTTCCTCTCCTCACCTCATGTATGCTTAAACCCTGCTGCTTTGCTTGGCACTGTCTGTCAGCACTACCCTAGCTGTAGATCTGGCACCCAGTTTTACCTAGGCCCCTTACAGAGTGTCCCCAAGACAACCTTTCAAGACATGCCCAGTGTATATATCTTCAGGTTATTTAGTTTCCAGAAACTAATATATGTCCAATTATCTTGTACAAATAAGATCTTTCAAAGGTTTTTCATGTAGCCAAACTTGCATTTTCTTAGGAACAACAAAAGGTATATCAAACACAACTTAAGTTGGATGATCCCCACACCAAAGCTCTTAATTCAATGATTGTTTGAAAATGTATTTATATTGTGACATATTGAAGCAAAGTATTTAAAAAAAACAAAACAAAAAAAAACCCAAACCAAAACAAAAAAAACCCCAAACAAACCACAACACCAGCTCTGGGCATGAGCCCAGCATAGAAAATTTCTCCTGCTTTCCCAAATACAAGGAGTAATGAGTCAAAGACCTGGATCACTTGGCCCTCCGAAACTAAGAATTAGTTGCATATTTGCAGATACAGAACCATAGGCGACAAGAGAATTTTAACATCTGTGAAGTTTAGCATTTTCTGAGTGAACTGACAGCTAAATGAGGTTTTTCAGACTTGTGTTTTGGGTATAGACACTGAAGTCCTTTACAGATTTTGTCATAAGTGTTCTGAAAAAAATCTCAGAAATTCACAGAATCAGCCTTGTAATGAAATTCTAACCGATAAAGTATGGATGATTCAAGGTTTTTACAAACCACTTGGCTTCCCACAGCTCCTTAGTCATTCATTGTAATTTCATAGGACAGAGAAAGAATATTCTTCACAAGGGAAACAGTTGATGGAGTCCCAGGTGAAATACATAATTAGAATACCCATAACATATATAGTCTGCTGCTTTTTCACTGTTTGTCTACTTCTAAATTGCAATTGGTTAGTAAAGTTACTTTCGTTTTTTAAATGTGTGTTCTACATTGTTGTAGTCTATTTATTCTTTCCCCTTTCTTTCAGATAGGTTTTAATACACTTTAACTGGGACAGTAGTAGGAGTTACCACAGTACACTTTAAGGAATTCTATCCATCAATTAGTCCTGATACCCAAACAACTAGAGTCACAGAACAGTGACCAGGTTTGTAGTACAGGATCAAAAATCATGCAAAAATTCCAAGTTTTAGGCGGGGATGTATTTTTATTAATTCTATCAATAACTTATCTAGTAATTTCCATTGCAAATATGAGTTTTAAATAAAGAATTCCAAAATTATTAAGTAGTAATGTCTGAAAATTGTTGAGTGGAGTCATGTATTTTATTAGAGGTTTCAGAAAGTATACTTTTCATTTACTTGTTCAAAACATATATAACCAATCAAAAGGCTTTATTTGTCCCCTTACTGAATATAACAAATGAGCATCCTCTTACAGAGGAAGTCAAGGAAAAAAAAATTCTTGGCATCAGAAATTGGGAAACAATGGAACTGTGCAGAAAGCTTCCATTCTGCGAAGCTCTCCCTGTGTATGGGTGCTAGACTGCCCCTGTGCAGAAAGTCCTGTGATGATAAATACAGTTGAGACATGTCCAAAAGCATGCTGCTGCTCTCCCGTTGCATTTTGCTGTAGCTGCCAAGATTTTCTTTTGCAGCTCGTCCTCCAGCCCTTCAATGATGGGCTAGGTGAAATACAGCAAACCTCTTCTTGTTTTTTCAAGTTTTGTTTCCCAGGCCAGCATGTGACACTTCATTTTCACTGCCTTGCAAATGTCACATACATCTGTTTCTTTGTGTAGCAAATCTCAAGATTTACATAAGTAAATAGCTTTCAGCATTCTTGAAGCCACAACAATGTACAAATGTGGTGGAAACTGGTGAACTAAAAATTATATTTGACTGCCCTGTTGTGAATAAAGATTAAAAGGACTGAAAATATTATTAATGATTTCAGTGTAACATCTTCACACTGAGATGATTAGGATGAGAGGTTGACCTGGTTATATTTAAGTTTTGGTCCCTTATTTTTCGTGTGAGCTTCTACTGAAGAAATTTGAATTAGGAAGAATAGAATGAAGGAGAGATGTAGTTTGCATACTGAATTTACCTAGCAGGTAGTTCAAAGGTTTTCAGGAGAAAACTTGAATATGTACAGAGGTAAGACAAGGTGAAGGCTTTTGCCTAGAGCAAAACATAAATGTCAGCAGAGTTTAGAAAATTTATCTATGTTTTCCCCTCCATTTTTTTTTCTTCAGTTCTTCTATTTTCTGTACAATTGCTAGTAAACGGTGTTTTATTTCAATAAGAAAGGTAGCTTGGGATTCTAGCTTGAGTTTCCCAGCCTGATTGCAAATACATGTAGAGAAAGTCTAATAAAAATGAGTTTCAAGGTTCCCAATTCTGGTCAGGTCCTGGTAGTTTAGCCTAATGATTACCCTATGATTGTTTAGTGTCATTTGAGAGGTCTGACCCATCTGCCGTAATTGTGCTACAGCAATGCAGGTTATGTGGTAGCCTTGGACTTAGCGTAAGTGTGATGAGCCATGATATGAGCGTGCATATACAGGTAATTTGGCTGGTGTTGCAGCCTGAGATTTTTCTGTATGCCCCTCTGCTTCTTTGGTTGGGGCAGAAAGAGGAGGATCAACCAATTTTATTGCTAGGGCTTTCTGTGTCCTTAATGGAACTGCAGTGCCTTCATCCATCTGCAAATACAGTGGAGAGCCAAGGTACCTTGTGGGGAGGAAACTGTTGTGAGATATCCCAGACTCCTCCAATGGTTTATTTTCATAAAGGAATTACTCAAGACAGTTGATTCGTACTCAAAACCTGTTGTGATTGTATTTGGCAATGTCTATGTATCTTCATGTTTGGATGTGGAAAAAAAGAACCTTAAAATCATACAGGTAAAGATACAATATAACTACCATTATAGCTTTCTTATTGGGGGGAAATATCCTGCTGCTATCTGGTCATGGCATTTGTCTGTGTTCCTCCTACCTTTCCAGCATCTATCTGTTTCTTTTTTTGCCTGTTCCTTAGAAGGTTAATTTGAGATGATGCCTTTAATGGTGCTCAGAAGGCACTTGTCACATATGGGACACTACTAGGTGTAACACTTAATGATGATAATCAGCCCCAGAACTTGAAATGATGTGATAGTAAATGTGAAGCCTGTAGATTCTCAGTTCCTCTAAAACCTGTCAGTTATCTTTAAGTAGAAGAGCTGAACTGTAGAAAGAGCTTCATGTGAAAGCTGCAGAATGGAAATGAATGCCTGGCTATAAAAATGAATAGGTGTTTAATATCCAAATTATTTCAAGGAGATGAAGAAAATCTGAAAAAAACTGTTTACAAGTCCATTTTAGCAAGACTCTCTTATTTGGACTCATGGTACTTCATCAGTGCCATATATATTAAAACACATGCAAATGTGACCTATATTATGATTTTGCTCGTAATTATTTTCAGTTACTTTTTAGTTATACATGACCCTTTAGTTAAGCACTTCATAAAAACAGAGGTCTTTGGAAAAACTGGAAAGGTGTCAGAAGGAATAAATATATTGTTCTGCAAGTTCAGCATTTAATGTAATGTGCAAACCATTGGATTAAAAGCAGTAGGTATCACAGGTCAACTGCACTCACTAATCACTGCCTCAACAAAAGAGATTGACTTTGTTGCTAGCTGGCTGCGGTAAGAATAGTAAATCACTTCATAGACTTTATATCTATTCAGTTCACAGCTTGATCACTACCGTTTCACCTTTCCTCTGAAAAACAGTAATGTTCTTCACTTTGTCCAGGAAATAGAAATTGCTCATGAAATCTCCTAACTATTTGTTTTAAGTGAATGAGCAATACAGCTTATGCCCACTGGTTCCTGAAATGAAACACTGTCATAGCATGGTGGTTGCAATGAATATTTATATTGA
>NW_009619990.1:10325-12661 GCF_000690535.1 Cariama cristata
TCTGACAGATGATTGTGCTGCTTTATGCATTACAGTTTCTGTACTTTGTTATCTGTGAAGACTGCCATAATATAACTTTGCAGGTAGAACTGCAGGCAGACATCTTGTGAAAGATGAGCCTCCTGGGATACCGATTGCATTACCATGCTAAACAAAATTGCTGTAACAAAAATGTTTAGCCAAATTTCTGTAGAAAAGGGTAACGTTCATTCAAATGCATTTTCAAAGGGAATCTTCTGAAATGAAGGAAGTGCCTAAATATGCCTTTGAAATAACTAAGTATGCAGATGGAAGATGAAAAATAAGTGTTTGTTGACATACCATTTTGCTTGCAAGTTGTAGTTTTAATTTTATGAATAATGGCAGTGATGTCCTAAATACTTATTGACACCAAGATGTCTCTGTGCTAAAAAGAAAAGTCCTTCTGTCTAGAGCCAGGGTTTGGAAAGAAAGACTTGGAGGAAAAATTGGGCCTACAGCAAAGAACTGCCATGCTGGGGCTGTGGGACAGACAGTTTCTGCAGGAGGGACATAGACATGCAGGCATATTCTTGTTGAGGCAAATACCCTTCTCCACTGACTTCACTGGTTTGGACTCATGTCTTGAGGAAGAGACTGCCTCAAACATGAGCTACAGACAGTTAGGTCTGTAACACCAAGTTTTGTAGCTGCTAGTACATCCTTTTGTAGCCAGTCGCTAGATAAAAATAAGTTTAAATGCTTTGCTTTGGTTGTGGGTGTTTCTTTACTAGCTCTTAACCTAATAACTTCTGAATTATAATTTGCACGTCATTATTATCATATAGTTATGTGATTTACTGTCTTGTAAAGAGGAAGAAATGGCTTTAATTTAGAAGTATTCCAGCTCACAAAATGGAGTTTGGAAGGTACTGAATCCTTGCCTGCATAAATATTTCAGATCCTGTTAACACAGTAACATAGTGCTATTAAATGATGAAATCAAAGGTTTATGACGGTCCCTTCTAAATCAGTGGCAAGAAAAATGGAAGTATCGCAAACACACTGTTAATTTAAGCCAGAGTTTCCAAAACTGTTACACATAGTTGTATTTAAATGAGTATGTTCTTGAAGTGCAATTAAGTTGGTTGTGGCGCAAGCTAATGAAATACAACCATTGGTTTTCACATACATCCTCCTGAGCATTCAAACTTTAGTATATTAGTGTGCTTAAGGTAGGGTCTTGAAATACAAGGGGGGAGTTGTTATTGCCTGTTAGTCTCAAATGGAGGAAAGCATAATATTTCTATAAAATGCTAAGGATGTTTTGAAACAGAGGTGATAAAAGAAAAGCTGTTCAATTAGCTGTTATTTTAAATGGTAAATCATAGCATATCACTTTTCCAAAATAAGCAAGTAGTAGCCATTCATAGAAGTGTCATGTGTCATTATTATTGTTTTTTTCATGCTTTTTGAAATTAGCACACTCTTTGCAATTAGCTCTCTGAACTCTTTTTTGAGCATGTAGAGGCCCACCCCTTCAAAGGTAGGGTCACTGATTTTGATGTCACAAAACACCTTTTCAGGAGTTTTCCTTTGTAAAGAGGTTTCTCTGCCTTAATATTTTAGTGCACTTCCAGGATCCTGACTGATTAGGTATGAGTCACATAAAATTAATATATTTGGTAGTCAGAAGTTTGCATCCTTTCAGAATAGAGATTAAGTAGAGATGATAGCTAAACAAGCTGTGTTATTTTCGAAAGGGCTAATTCTTGGACAACTGGGGACAGTTCTGTTGTGGAAGAGACTACTAATATTTGAATGGAGGAGAATACAGCTTCTAATAGGTTCAGCTATACCTGGCCTGGGGTGTTAGCTGCTTCATGCTGACAGAGACAGCATAGTAGAGAACTTGGGCATTTTACCACATGCATCTGTAGTAGATGCAAATGCTGGAGTCATTTTATGTGGCAATGAATAAATATCTATTTATTTATTTATCTCTTTATAGATGCATAGAGAGAGATAGATATGCTTATCTTTAAATGGTTTTTAAGAATAATGTGGGACACAAGTGCATAGGATGTTTACAGGTCTGTTATAATGAATATTTAGACTGTGATTCTTAGACATTCTCGGGGATCTTGAATAACTCCAGCCTAATAAAAGCATGCCCAAGGAAAGAAAAGCATCCTTGGAGGACAGAGGCAGACTTGCACATTCCTCTGTTCTGCAGTCCTAGATTCCTCTCCTGCTGTAGCAGGGTGTAGGGGTGCTGAGGCAGAAAAGAGCTGCTATGTGAAATCCTATACCTCACTGATGTTGTGTCTTTACAGGGGACTCCAGATGTTCTTGTTTAAAGTCTGTCTCTGAAAATC
>NW_009619990.1:12692-24667 GCF_000690535.1 Cariama cristata
CCTAGAAGGATGATAACCATAGCCAATAAAATGCTTTGTCTAAAAGGACATGGGAGACTTACTACTCTCTGGGTGGGAAGAAAAAGTAATCTTTAAAATGTTAATCCACGGTAGTGGTTTTCTCTCTCTCTTCCAGGCCTTCAGAATATTCCAGTTTAGTAATACCTATTATCTGCTTCTGCTTCTTCATTTCTTCAACTAATGTGCATTGACAATGTTCACTTACTCACCTGGGCTCAAAGGAGCTTTATACACCATATGTATTCCTATTAAAGGCTGAACTTATATTACTTCAGGTTTTCAATTAACCTTCCTTCCACATATTTCACAGCATTAAAAGCAGTTTAGTGTTAAACAGAACTCACATCTCCTCACACCTCCTCTCCTCCCCCCATAAAACTTTAAAATCCAGCACTCCTATGCTGTATGAAACCTTGTGATGTCTGAGTTACATAACCAATTCGATACTGGATTTACATTATTTTTAGGAAGTAACATCAGTGGTAACTTTCCACTGTTTTACTCCACTGTTAGATGTACTAGCAGGTGTTGCTACACTGAGCTGCATTCCTTCTTAGTAAAGCATGGATGTCAATTTTTATTCAAGGTGGATAGGTATATGCAGCTTTTTAATGTCCTGTATACACCTAAAATAAAAATTTGGAAAATTCTGTTAAATGCAATGCATTTCCATGGAAATAGGTGAAGAGTAGATTCATCAAGGAGAGCAAAAATGGTGAGAAATCCCATTCTAAAATGTATTTGGTGCTACTGGATTTCTTCTATTGTGTTACACAAGTATTTTACACAGACTAATCTAATGGTTGCGTAAATTAATGAGTATTTTCTGGTAATCCATTCAGATAAGTTGACTACAATAAGATGTAAAATGAAGTATTGGGTTCATAGCAAATTTTAGGGCATTATCAGTTCAACCATTTGTTACTCTTTCTCATCTCTTTTTCTCATCTCACTTTCACTTTTTGAAAGTGCTTGTCAATGTTTGGTCAAGATTAACATTTCTCTTGCTAAGACCTTTCTCTTTTTTGTGCTTGATACCATCTGTGACATACTACTTAGCAAGTTGAAGTCATGGGTGCCATCACAGACCCTTGTGATTTGCAATATAAATTTCATCTTTAGGGAATCATCAGTTCTGTCCTCTCAGCTAATTTTTCCCCTCTAAATACGCATTTGGATGTCACTTGAGAATAACTTTCTTAAAGTTTTTTAACTTAGAATTTTGACTTTTTTTTTCTCATTCTCACTCCTTTCATCTCACTCCTGACTTTGCCAAAACAGTGTAGAATTTAATCTGAATCATTAATAAGATAACATCTTCATCTGAAAAAATCCATTTTCAGTGTCTTACAGTAGTTTACTTTCACTAAGCTTTCTGGACCACAAGTGCTTATATTACCTGCAAGCTCTCCTTGCTTTCCAGGACTATAAATTTGCCTTATATAAATCCATAATACTAGCTTTCTCAGACATTGTATCAGCCATTTGTCTACCAATGCTTTGGGGAGCATGCTGCTGCGTCTATTCAAAACTATATGTGCTGAAATCCTTCTACATTACCAGAAATGTGATAGGATTGCAGGCATGCATCTTTCTATCCTTCAGAATGGACTTGACCATGAAGAAAATGGAAATTTGAACCCAAATTATCAAATGTTCATGTTGTCACACTGAAAGATGTCCCATGAATATGAAATATTTTGTATGTTTTTCCTCAAAGTACAAATCATAGGATTTTTCTGAGATAAAAAGCATAGTGGGACAAATGTGTCTGCATCTTTTAGCCAATTCAGGTGTCATGTCTGAATGTAAACCAGATATTCAGAAGCCTTTTATGGATCTGCAATCATTTTTGAAGTGCTGCAGCTCCATGGTAAATTGAACCCATCCACATGTCAAGTTCTATTCATCTGTGACAGACACCATGAGAGTTTTAAATAAAGACCCACTTATGACTTGGTCTAGCAAGGGTGGAAAATGCCCAGTGACTCCTTTATTGTCTCTCCTCCCTTGGTCTCCTTGCACAAAAGCAAGCGATGTTCCTGAATTGATTGAATTCAGCATCTGCCTGCTCTCTGAATGTCTCGAAGCCATCAAGACCACCATTCTTATAGATACTTTCTCTGCTTGTTGCTTTGTGCAGTAAGGCATTTCTAGCAGAAATCGTGTGACCAAGCTGACTTCGTCAATGGCACAGTCATTCTTTTTTCCACTCTCAATTCTGTCAGATGCCTAGCTACTATAATTGAAATCTTCACCCGCAGTCCTAATCTCCTCTTCACCACCTTTGACTTTTTCCTCAAAGCCTCTTCTCCCACCACAATTTCTTTCTCTAAGAAGGATCTTGACAAATTCTTTCCAGTGAAAACTGATAAATATATGATCTTCATCTTCATAACTCTTTCTTTCACTCATTGCTCTATTCCTGAAACAGTCCTCTAGCCTGTTACAAGTGACAAAGTTTTCCAACTGCTATCCTTCTCTGTTCATCCACTTTATGCAGTGGCCCTATCTTAGCCCTTTTTTCCCCTCCAATCTGTCCCTCTCTTCTTCCTCTTTTCTCGCACAAATCAAGCTTGCCGTAGTCTTTCACTTCTTCAAAATGTCGCAGTGTTTACCCCAGCTGCCCTTCTAATAAATTCTCATCCCTGAATGCATGCAGCACACTACAGTCACTGCCATCTAATTCCCACTCTGTAGTCAACAGGAACTGCTCAAAACAGTCTGTAATAACTTTCTCTGGTCCAATCAGACAATCGGTACTTCCCCCTTTGACCATGTGAACCTATCAGGTGTTTTAATATGTATTTAACTTTGATAATCTTACTGTAATCCTTTCCTCTTTTAGCTTCCATGACACTATCCTTTCCTCTGTGTACTCTTCGGTGAATATGCATTATCAAGTATCCAGTTGCAGTTTACAGGAAAGTCAGGTTTTTACTTCCTGCCTGCTTTGTGCTTTCACGTGAGACACCTCATGGATAAATTCAGCTACCATTTTGAAGAGGCTGATTAGGAACTATGCGGACCTCTGTACCTCAAGCCTGCCTCTTCCTACCCAAACTAGAATCTAAGTCTGTTTCTGTGTAAATATTGAAGTGGTATCTCAAACCAATATCACTAAAACACTGGTCTTTGCTATTTCTACAGAAGCCCTCTCAGTTACTCTTTCTCATGATGTCTGTTGACAATCTATCACCTTATCTGTCAACCAAATTCACTACCTGAGTATTGTCTTCAACTGAGACTTTTCTTTGCCACCTCAAATCGAACTGGCATGTAAAGTCTGACACGTGGTCTTTCCTGGCCATTCATATTGGCTTTTAGATTTCTTGCCCTGTAAATTTGTTTTCTCAAATCTTGACAAACATAATCTTACCCAACTCAAATAATGCTGTTAGAAAACTCATTTTCCTAGTTTCTTTCTTTTTTTTTTTTTTTGCTATATTGCTTTCTGACCATAACACTCGGGTGATATGTGACTCTCCCTTTTTTCTTTTAGGCAGCTTATTTGTCCTTTCTCTACTCTGTGTCATCTTAGTATGAAAACAGCAGCTTCAACCTCAGTTTGAGTCACAATGTCCATTTCTTCCTCAACTCTCATTTTTCAAGCCAGCACCTTCCTACTTTCTCCAATCAAAACTCTTCAGACGCTTCTGAAAACTGGTTCTTCAAATCTCTCCTCAAAATGTGCCTTTGCCAGGCTGCCTACAAAACATTCTGCTTGACGTAATGGGTATTATCTTTTTTTCTTTTCCTTCATACTGACCTATTGCCTTTTGTCCTCAGTCCACTGTATAAATTCTTAGAAGTTTTTTCCAGTGTGCATTTAGATAGATCTAGTACTGTGAAGTGCTGGTCCACAACTAGAACTCAGAGGTGCTATGGTAAACAGCGCTGAAGGGAACAGTAAAGGCCAGGAGGAGCTGAAGTCATAGCCATATCCCTGCTGAAGGGGCCTGGCACACTATTCTAACAGTTAGTATTTTTGGCAAAAGCACAGATATGGAAACTATGTCCATGGCCAGATGTGCACACAGAGAGCTGCCAAAAGGGTAGTATAAACTATAAGCTATGCTGTTTTCCCCAATAACATATGCAGAGATGCTAGTCCTTACCTTGGAAAAAGTGAAACACTGAATAAACTCTGGGATCTGCAGCTATGGTTCTGGGGTGATTTAAAGTACTGCAAACTGATGCTTAACCAGCGAAGTCATTCCCTCCAGCACCCTTTTGTTGTAATCTCTCTCCAAAGATATTAAAAATACAGAAACCTTGGCCAGGTTGTAGTTGATCTAATTTATAAAACATTTTCTGAGTATTAGAAGCTAGGGCAATGCACTAGTAGTTTTTAAATTGTGTTAAATATACTGTGAACTCCCAGAAAGAACCTTTCATTGAAGATTATTGTATGAAGATTTGAAGATTAAAGTGTCTAGATTAAAGATTCATGTGAAGTGCACTGGGAAATTGTTTGATGTATAAGGAGCTATATAGTGTATTAATCGTGCACTTTTCAAAACTGCCTGAGGGAATCAGACACCCAGTTCTCTTATGTCTTTGAAAATCTCACTCTAAGGAATTTGTTGTTATATGGTGAAAATGGTAATATTTTCATTGGGAGCTTGAATAAGAGGAAAGGAGAGATGTGGAGATCCTCTGTATTCATCTAGGCCTTGATGTTAGCTGCTTGCAGTTTTTTTCCTGATTTGAATTTGCTCTGTTTGGATTTGGGTGCCACAAGTTCATAAAACTGGTCTGACCCAAGAACACTGCTCCACCTGCCTATGTATTTTTTGTCATCAATTCTATTTCTTCTTTGGTTTCACTTCAAGATAGTTTTCATGTTCTCCTAAACAGAGGTAATTTGAATAATTTTTAAAATAACCATGTAAACCTTAATGAAACAAATGTATACATGTACATACTTGTATTTACAGTATAAATGCATTAATTAAAAGTAAATAGCAAAAATAATTATATGTTACACATGTATTTCATAAAATAATCCTTTTGCTGGAGTTTTTCTTAGTCATGTTTTTTTGTATAGAAATTTCAACACTTTAATGAAAGAAATGTTCCACATATGGTAGAAATTACGTTTGCTTGTCCCTGAAGTGCTGCAATACAAATAAGCTGTTAAATGCCAACTCTGAATGTTATTTTTCAGATGTTAAGAGATAATCCTGCACTAAAACTATTAGGAGGCAGATTTATTTGAACTTCAAAACCTCTTTGATCTGAAATGAAAATGAACTGTGTATGAGTGTATGCTTCATTCATTTGGGGATGGCGAATTGTGTGCATTTGTGGTTGTTTCGTTTTTCCATGAGGCATCCTTCTAACGCAGTTTATTAAAACTAATAATGGAATAGACTGTTATTTTTCCTGGTAAAATCTGTTGCATTGCTTTCATAAAAGGACAGTTTCTCTTTAGAAAGTACCCTGTGGGAATCAATATTCAGGTTCACAGTCACTCGAAAAGTCAATGTGCTGGCGTGTTGCATTCAGATCTATTTTAGTGGTCTTATCATTAAACTTGCAGTAGGCATTTATAAAGTAAGGCTTCCATGGGTGCTGGGAAAGTATGATTAAAAATAATCATCTGTCTGATGAATATTTTCATCTGACTTTTGGCAGGATCACTCATCTGAATTCGTGCCAGACTACAGGAACACTGATGCCAGCAATTTAAGGATCTTCACATTCAGTCTCAGTGGTAAGGTCTAAAGATGCCATAATAAATGACATTAGAATATTACTGTTTTCTGTTACGCTACATTGAAACTGAATCTGGGTGAAAAATGAATTTCCCCTTGACCAATGCAAGGCTAGAGAGACAGAAGAACTTATATCAGTCTCCAAAAGACTGAGCTCAGAACACAAGTTCTCAGCAATTTTCATCAGACTAAAATCAGAAAGGCCATTTTTATTGTCCTTTCTACTAATGTAGCTGCTCTTGAAAGGTTTGACATTATACATTTTGAAGAATGTAATCATTTACAGAAGGATGGTGGGCAGGCTCCAAAGAGAAAGTAAAATGCTCAAAAAGGAAATTCAGTAGTTTCCTCTTGCTGAAAACTGAGCAATAAAATTACAAATTACTTTCCCCTCTAATGCTGTCTTTTTTGTAACTAGTCTGATTGCTCAAATCTTGAGTCAGATTCTCAAATACTGCTGTGGAGACCTTGTGAAGGGATGTAATCTGTCTGGATCTTGAAGCTCAGAATTTCTGCTACAGAGAGAAATTCTCAGCTTTAGTAAAAGAAAAAAGGAAGAGGGAACGGCTGAGTCCCATGATACTTTTGCATCAATTTGGAATACATTTTCTAGAAAACCGTAGTTAGGTAGTGTAGAATAGTTCTTTAACAGGAAATCATGTTGGTGTGTAAGTGTTCAGGTTTTTGGGGAAGAAAGATCTAATTTTGAGATTATCATATTGTCTGTTGATGATATTTTGGTCAAAATTATTCTCGCCATTATGCCACATACCGCATGAAGTATTTTCGGACCCGAGGAAGAAGGGAGACCAGGGGAGGCGTACCACTGCATGCTATACTCTTCCACTTAGAATCAACTAATGGTCACTGTTAGAGGCAGGATATAGACAGCTCTTTGACCTCACCCTGTCCATGCCAGTTTTAGATCACTATGATACAGATGCCAAGTACCACCGCTTCCAAGTCCTGCCAATTCCAGGCTATTGAAGTTTTTGGGTTGGTGTTTGTTTGTTTTTTTTTTTTATTAGATAACACTGCAAAACCTAGAACTCTTCTGACGTGGAAACAAAACCTGTATTCAGCATTCCACTAGCAATTTATTGTCATTAACCAAGTTGTTCAATAAAATCTCTGCTTCAGTTTAAAGATGTATTCAACAGCAATAGCATTCGTATCCAATCATGCTCTTTTCATACAAAAATGAGCATAATAATTTGTTATTGTGAATCCTCAAGACAGATTACATTTCATTATTGCTGGGTAACTTTTATAATGTTGGAATGTGTTCCTAATAAAGGATAGTATCTCCCTCAGAGCGTACTGTACTAGTAATGCTCTTTGTGAGAAATAAAAGAATATAGGATTCATACCATGTTACTTGATCACATAACCAAGGTGCAGAACAACAAATTAAGGCAGTTTTGTAAGGAAGTAATATGATCCTAATAACACTTTCTAAACTTTTCAAATTGTTGGAAATTCTCTATGCTATAATTCAGAATACTAAACTCTGTATGCACTGTAAGTTGGAGAGCTGAAAGTCAATTCTGTTCTGACAGACAGAATTCATGGAAGCTAGAAGTCACAGGTACTGAACTACCAAATCTTTTTCCCAAGGAAACAGAAGATACTAATGACCTAGTAAAGGAAAGCAAGAGAGCTTCATTTGTTGCGTAGTAACAAAGGCAAATGAAAATCCATTGTAAGTTATCCAAGGCCCGGGCTGTGACAAAATTCCCATTTGCTTAAGCAGGAGCAACTCGGGTAATGAACAGTTAAACACTAAAAAATATAACTGGGTTTAGATAAAGTTCTTTAGGATCTAGGAGAAAAATTTGACCAACTATAAATACATACAGAGAGATAGAGAAAGTTCCATATTCATGTTACCAGTAAATATGTTGCATATGCCTCAGAAGGATTAATGACCTTCAGGGCATGCAGATGACCAGTTCACTTGTTTCACTGTTATGGAGTCAAAAAATAGTTCAATATTCTGTACAATTAAAGGAAAAGTGTGTGTATATGCACATGTGTGTTAAAATGAGGAAAAAAGAGAGTGTTCCTTCTTACTGCATTTCTTTATTTGACCATCCCTTCATACTTCATTTCAGCCTTTATGTGATTTTTGTGTTCATACTTTATTATATTTTCTTGAGGCAAGAAAGGTTTTCAATGAGAAGTTGATGAATGTCCGTATTAAATTGGATCCCCTTTTTTAATTAAGTTCATCTAAATTTAATTTTGCAATTTTACTTCAGTAAACTCATCTGACTCCAGATGTTGAATGTGCTTTTCCTATTCCTGCTCTCACATAATTGTACCTGTAAAAGATTTATGACTTGGGTATTTCTGAACACTTTTGAGTGTTTTCAGCATATGTTTCATGGATGGCTAGTAACATGACCAATTAGCATCCAAAACTACTGCTCAGCACCCAGGCTTTCTTTTAATAGGATGTTACTTTTATTAGCTTGAACTTTAAACAAATAATCAGTTGAAAAGAAACATTATCAAAGCATTTCAAATGATAGAGGAGTATTGTGTTCTAAAGAAAATTTTAAAGTGAAAGAGAAGTCTTCAGAAGCTATAGGATGCCATAAGAAAAAATATAACTAAGAATTACTCACTTAGATTAAAGAAAACCTCAAATGATTTGTGGGGTTTTGGGCCCCTTCCTTTCATTACAACTGTACTGGTGAATTGTTTGGTGCTGTCAGCATTTAACTTGAACTTTGTAAACATGGGAAATTTACTTAAGTGCTTATTGGTCTTAAAGATTTCAAAATGCTTTTACTAATTTTGCTAACATGAGCAATGACTTTGCAGATTAACTATCACCACATACTTTTCATATTGTCATGACTTCTGGATCAGTGTGAATGGCTCTTATTTTAAGAATTACCCGGAATTTGTTCCTTAAATCTGGACATATCTAATAGCATTGCACATGAAACATATGAGGCATTGTGTCATGAATGCTCTGTTTCTCATCAAAGAAACAGATACCTTAGTTAAACTTTCAGATAATATTAGAAGAGAATAGTCCAATTGTAAACAAAAAGATGGTTGCATTATTTTTTCTTCAAAACAAAATCATTCCTTGAGGGTTTTTTTTGCTGATGTAAACACTTTTGATATATTAATTTGAAATAATTATCCATGCAGCAAACAAATCCAGTTTTGAATATTTGTGTCAATTCAGTGCTCATAGTATGCAAACTGCTCTAGGGGTGATTGGCAATCTGTCGCTCCAGGTTTGTTTGGAGGTTTCTTCAGAACAAGTAGAATTGCCAGTACCAAGCATCAGTAATGGTAATATGAATCAAATTCTCTGTTTTCTTCTTTTATAATCCTACAAGCCTCCATAATATAACTTGGCACTCACTGAAGAATTGAAAAAGATGTTGTTATTCCTGTGGTCCATGTGTTAGGAAAGGGAAGGATTAAAGTGACCCAGTAGGTCCTGTTTGCATGGGAGATGTCAGTGTCAAGGCAGGCTGTAGAGCAGTGTCTTTAATGACTTTCTGTAGGCAGTGGAGGAAGTCAGGGAGCTTCGTCCATCAGAGCAAGATCATAAGCCCTGGAAATTTGGCTGCTCTTTTGTGCTCAGATCATATCTTTCTAGTGAAAGATGACCTTCTAGTAAAAATCTAATTTCTATGAGAGTTAGACTTGGGCATCTTTCTCATAACACATTTTACTATCTTTATTCTAGTTCATCTCTGTTTCCTAAAAGGACTTTCCTCTGTTCATCAATAGAGGGTACAATTTTGCATCATTTTCATTTCCCCCAGAATTTTTTGTGATGCTAGGTTAAAGTAACTGCAATACATAATGTAAAGCAACTATAGACTTATGAAAGTTTTAGCAAAGAGACTCAAGTAGCTCATTTAATTTCTAGCAAAAGAAGGAAACATAACAATCCTCCATTGGGAGCTTTAAAGGTTTCATGTGGGAGTCTGGATGGGACCCAAAGAAGAAACCACTTCAAAATTACAAAATGACACAGTTTATGTTATTGTTAAATTGTCAAGATTTGCTATGTATTTGCTGAGATGGTAACCATACAGGGTGTTTTCAAAGACACTAACTAGAGAAGGGTATGTTAAACCTCCAAAGTCTTAAGAATGCCTAATGACTGCCTGCCAATACAGCTGAATCCTGCTGGGTAATGGGGGAATGCCTACCATGTAAATATAAAGGGGGTTATTTAGGAGACCCAGTGAGCTGTGAATTATTGCCTAGGTTGTCACAAAAAAAAAAAAGAAAATGAGTTGTGAGGAGGAAAGGACGTGTACTGAGTTCTGAATAGCTTTGTAAGACTTTTTTTGAGATAGATGGGGAAAACTTATATACACTCTCTGCAAAAAGAGATATCTGTTTTGTCAGATTGCAGATGCACCAGCCACCTAGATTACTGTGAAAACCCAGTTTTGTTTCTTTAATGGGTTTATTTTTATGCCTGATAAATGCATGAATCAGAAGAAAATATTTGTCCAATAACTGAATTTAAGATCTGTATTGATCAGGCTTCTGCTGAAGTCAGTGGGAAGGTTTCCACTGGTTTTAATGGGACTCAGGCTGGACCCTTGGGGAGTTAGAGTTAAGAGCTGGATTGATGATTGACAGGAGGGGTAGTAGGGAATACCTTCCAAGCCCAATTGTATTGTGCATCATTAGCACAAAGCAATTGAAATTACAGGCTTGGAAATACTTTTAAAAAATTTGTCATTTAATGTGCTGAAGCTCATAGTCTGAATCCCAAATGAATAGTCTGAAAATCTATACTGTGTACTTTTATAAGGTTACAGATATGCAAATAATTTTTTGAAAATAGGAAGAATTTCTCCTAAATTATGAAGCTTACCTTTCTGTTCCCCTCAGGCACTTCTTCACACACTGAGGCAAAAAATACCAGGGTAGTAGGACCTAAACAGCATGTTGTTTCTATTATAGTAAACTCATACAATCTCTGTATTTTCTGTTCCTTTATATAGTAACAAGAGTTTACTTACTCTCATCTTCTTATCTCTTTAAATGGAGTATGTGAGTTTTTAAGTATGATGACAGAAAGAGCATAGGAAAGTAAGTTACGTCAGCTGTGTTAATTTTTTACAGCTAGTTCCTTTAAGCGGATCTAGCTGGAAATATTTTCTTGTCTTTTCAAAATTGTAAATAACTTTTCAAATTAAAGCGCTTTTTTAAAATCCTGCTTTCAGCAGAATAAATAAATTTTTTATAAACAAAGACTGAATAAAAGGGGAAGACTAAGACCACAGGAAAGCGTATTTTTCAAGGGGTTGGCCTTATTTTTCAAGGAAAAAAGTTTGAGATTTTATTGCTGAAATGAACAGCTGTAATTAACAGGAAAAGTAAATGTTTTTTCATCTACATTGGAGGTGGAGTAGAATTCTTCAGATCTCTCAGTAATTGTTGGTAAGGACTTTCTCTGCTGTGCTGAGTGATTCTAAATTAAATGATTTGGTTTTCAATATGAATAAGATTTTCTTATCAGTCAGCTTACATGTAATCAACTTAAATGCAGTTTTAGAAAGAGATGAACCATGTCAATGTAATTCCCAAGATGAGAAATGAATACTTGATGAACTTCATTCTTCTAAGATAAAAAATAATGCATTACTTTAGCTTTTTTTTTTTTTCCTGGTGATTCTGTTAAGTAGCAGTTAAGGGGTGGGTTCTTGTTACACAAAGAATATTCTCCATATCATATGCACACATACTTACTCTTCTTGTACCGTAATTCCATTAGTAGTGAAACATCTCCAAGTATGTTAAAAGTTTTACCAACAGAACTTTTCAAGGACACTGAAAATAAATTAAAGATGACAAATTAGGCTAGCAAAAAAGGAAGATTGGGCTTTGAACAAAAGCAGTGGTAGTCAAATGTGGAGCATGGACACATACTTTGAACCATTGCCTTATTTGTTTCAGGTTTCACCTGACAAAGATGAATGTGAAACAATAGTCTGAAAGTAAGCCCAGGCCCCAGAGAGGAAGGAGATATTTGTGGTAATAACACAAAGTGAGGTGGTACCGAGTATTTGGTGTTAAGCTGAGTCGACTTTCCTTCAAATAGACTGTGAGATGACACCACGGAGTCAATGAGAGGTCTTGGAAGGGACTGCAGGCAGTTGTTTGGGTGCCTTCCATACAATGTGGGTTAGTCGTTAACTATAGTCTTAAGAGAAATATGAAAAATGGTGTTTGGGA